>NC_066597.1:0-265000 GCF_905475345.1 Vespula vulgaris | reverse complement strand
CTCGGTGAGCGCGCGATACCGGGTACTCGGTATAAGAGGAATGACTAAATGCTCTCTGACTAACCGGCCAGGCATTCCGTAACTCGGCTGTCTTATTTTCGTTGCTCTAGAAAAGAAGAGTGAAGCCTAACTGACAAGTAATCTCTAATTTCATCTCGATTACGTATCGTTCGATCATCTATCTTTTCCACGTCGCCGATGCTCCGTATCGCTTTATTTAATGGGCACGGTTCGAAGCGAGATACGCAGGGTTATATCTTTGTTTTCGTAGCTATGAAAAAAGGACGTAAGGACGTTTGATCGAGGTATCCGATACTAGGCGAACGACTCGTTCGTATCATTGAATCCTGCGGAAATCCTTCTATCGATAGTTCTCGTTCCTTTTCTTTTTCTTTTCTTTTTTTTTTTTTTCTTTCGGGATTTTCTTCGACGTACTCGAGAAAACGTGACGGACGTGCACGAAAGCAACTCGATCGAGTCTCTCTCGTTCTCGTCGAATGCCTCGTCGTAGATTCGTGATTTTTGTTCTCCCCTTGGTGAAGGGAGAGCAGTCGCACGAGAGAGGAGTGCGCTCGTACCTAGCAAGAGCCAGAGAAAGAGAGAGAGAGAGAGAGAGAGAGAGAGAGGGAGATATGGAAAAACCGAGTAAAGCCGCGAGAGAGCGAGAGAGACTCTTCGGTGCAAAGGAGCTCTCCTGCGATGAGGAGGAACGAAGGGATGGGCAGAAGAGAAACAAGAAAAGGGTTAACGTCCTTTCGTTTACTCCTTGCCGTCTCTCTCTCTCTCTCCCTCCCACTCGGCAGTTCGTTTTCCTTCTTTCTCTCTCTCTCTCTCTCCCACTCATCGTACGTCTTTCGACCGTGACTATATACCGTATTGTACCCTTCTTTCTCTGTCCCCCTCCTCTCTCTCTCTCACTCTCTCACTCTGTTCCTCGCGCACTACCGCCATTTATTATTCATCGGCAAGGAAAATTTATATACGCCTTACCTCTCGGCGTCATATTTAATTCTCGATTTACGATTCCACGCCCCTACCTTTTTTCGACGGCGTTGCATGTCTGATGGAGCTCTTGGACTACGTACATATGTATGTACGTATGTTCTCGACTGTGACGATTTGCTTCTCTTTCTCATTTGTTTATTACGCCGGCTGGAGAGAAAAAACAGAAAGCCGAGAAGAGAGGAGAAGAGAGGAGAGGAGAGGAAGTACTAACAATTGCGTTCCTTTTTTATTGTACTTTTAATTTCTTTTATCGTAATCTAGATCTCTTCATTATTTTTCTTCGTGTTGCCTTTTAATTATCTCTTTTGAATTTCTTCAAAGTAAAGTACAAATTCGAAACGGTATACGGATATAAAGCGAGCTTGGTCGATAACGTTTAATTAATTTGTAGGATTTATTAGATTAAAAATAAATACAAATCGTACAAGAGAAAAGAAATAGAGAGAATAGTATAGGTCAATGACAGAAGGGCGAAGAGGAGGGGAGCGGGGGTTGCGAAAGGGCTTGGTCGCTATGGAAACCCTCGCTGCGGGGTGGCTCAAGTTTTTTATGGCGTACTGGACGATTGTCGGGAGGGTCGGGATTCTAAAAATCGTTACACAGACCTAGATACTCCGCACTCTTCGACGCCATCCCACGACGGAGAGGAAGAAATCTCTCCACCTTCTTCTTCAATTCTCTTCATTCTTTTCCTTCTCTTTTCCTCTCTCTCTCTCTCTCTCTCCCCGGTCCTCCTCTCGCGACCCTCTTGGCAACCAACCTCTCTCGAGAACTCCATCCATCCTTTCCTTCTCTTTCTCCTCCTCTTCCTCCTCTGCGCGTAAACCCTTTTTTTTATCGATCGATCTTTTCTCCTTTAGTAGGCCGTCAGCAACAAGCGATCGTTTCCAACCGAGATGTAAATTGCTTTGCAAAAATTTCCCTGGATGAGGAGAAATTGAACGAGAAAAAAGAAAGTGGAAAAAAAAGGAACAAAAAAGAAAAACAGATCAGAATCGTGTATATCCTGATAATAATTCCTAAATAGACGCGCATTGTCCGGAAATTTTTCGAGGATAGTATACATTCGAGTTGGCACGCACGTAATTTCTAAATTTGTATTGTGACGCACATAAAACGTCTCTATGAGTAACGCCCACGAATCGTGGCACGATGTTACGATTATACGCAAGTGTTCTCTCTGTGTGTTTCTATCTTTGTCTCTCTGTCTCTCTCTCTGTCTCTCTCTCTCTCTATTTATCTCTCTTTTTCTTATTAGCATGTAGAGTTATCACGACGTTTCGTCGGAGAATCCTCGCATTACCGGTGATTCACTCTGTCTCTTTACAATAGACAATGCCAGTCTTTTTTCTCTCTTTCCTTCCATTGTTGCAAAGCGGATTAGCAAAAGTTAGTGACGATTCGTTACAACTCGCAACGATCTCATTGTTCCTTACTTTCTCGCAATCGGTCGAGTCGTTGCACGATTCTCTCGTCAATTCATTTTTATTCGATATAGTAATCTTTTTTCTTCTTTCGCATCTGGTAACTCGTAACCGTAGCTCGTACTCGCCCTCGGTACTAGCTGCTAGCAGAAACGACGAGAGAGGAAAATGACGAGAGAGAAAGAGAGAGAGAGAGAGAGAGAGAGGGAGGGTTTGGCACCCTTCGCAACTCTTCACAAGGTATACCAACGTAGGATCGGGGTGAATAGCGAAAGACAGAGAGAAAGAGAACCATGTGCTGCCGTAGCGTTACCACCGGTGTTCTCGGTTCGAGCCAAGTATTGACTGACTCTTCTACGGAGAACTATACGTACATATGTACTAACCCTGTTATAGCAGGAGGTTGTTCGAAGGGCCTTAACCTGCAGCTTGAAAGGAGAATGCAACTCTCGGAAGTGAAATACGCGTTGCTAACATCCAGTAGGGGATTTTTCTAAAAGATGGATCGATCGATTTTGTCCTTTTGTAGAAAAATCAAAATACGTTTTACATTAACGTCTACTTAATTCGAGTAGACGTTAATGTAAAATCCCCCATTCAAATAATGATCGTACCTATAGAGAGTTTGGCTAGCTTGCGTCATACCCTCGTCTCTTGATTCAATTCGCTCACCCTCTTTTCCTGTCCTCTCCCTCTGGAATGCGAAAACATGGATGGAAGGGAGGAAGCAAAAGTGAGAGAGAGAGAGAGAGAGAGAGAGAGAGAGAGAGAGAGAGAGCGAGAGGGAGGTAAAGGTGAGGTGGGTAGGGTAGGAAAATGGTGCCAAGTACACAGCACTGGGTCATCGACCAGCCGTCGTTCGCGCCTGTCCTACGTGGAATACGTTTGGCCATTTTCTACTCTACGTGATACCTCATCGATAATTTCGAAGCCGATTGAGAGAAGCCTTTCGTTATATGAGGTCGAGCTGGAAATCAAATTAAAATTAAGTTCTCTTTTCTCTCTCTCTCTCTCGTTCTTTGTCTTAAAAATTTTCGATTAGGAGGATATAATAACTAGCTAATAGATTCATGAATTCCACTCTGCGACGTTTAATATTAGGAAAGAATGCCTCTCATCTGCTTTTGAAGAGAGAGAGAGAGAGAGAGAGAGAGAATGGATTGTATGGTACCTGTACGTAATTCCGAGTGCGGTGGCAGCGCTTTCGGGCGAGCAGACTAAACAAAAATAAGCTCACAGCGTGTATACAGCCTGTCACAAAATCGGATCCCATCGTCTAAACACCGGATTATTTCTCTCTGCGAGCAACCATGTTAACTTTCGAGGAGATGCGCGAATGAAACGTATCTTTTTCGATAGCTTCCTAAAGAGTTTTCATTTTCATAATATCTCTAGTAGAAGAGAATTATATTTTTGCGTCTCTGCTACGTGCCATGTCATTGTTCTTTTCTGTCTCTGTATGCTTATACCTTTCTCTCTATCTTTGTCCATCTCTCCGTGTCTATTTCCTATCTTTTTCTGTGCATCCGTCTGTAAATTTCTCTGTCTTCCTGTTCTCTGTCCTCTCTCTCTCTCTCTTTTTGATTTCCGTATAACTGTCTCTACGTGTCTCTCCAATTCTGCCTGTCTTCTTTTCCTCGCTCTTTCGTTTCCTCTCTCTCTCTCTCTCTCTCACGCACACACACACACACGCTATCTACCGTATTTATCGTAGCGCGGCCACGTCGATCGACGACATCGGCACGTATATATCTACCTACATACCCGCATCATATACCAGCCAACACTTTCCCATGTTCACGTCGCCCCGTCAGACAATGTTTTTCCTTCCACCATTACGCGTGTACGCATGGAGCATCACATACACGCGCACGATTTGTTTGCACACAAAGTGCGAGCCAAACGAGAGGGAGAGAGAGATAGATAGAAAGGGAGATACGCGAGCGTGTACTGGCAAATAATTCATCGGATGGGATCAACACCGGTGTTGAAAAAAGCATGGAACGAGAAAAACATCTAATTCGTAGACGCGATTAAGATGTGAGGTCGTCCGAACGTGTCGTCATTGGCTCGTTTGTTGTCTCTTCTTTGTTGTCCCACTTTATTGAAGCGCGTGCGCGTGCGCGCGCATACACGCACACACACACACACACACATTGAGATGAGACGCGCGTCGAAAGAGAGCGGCGAAACGTGCGAGGAGAAGACGAGCGTGACGAAATAGCAGAAGCTATCTGTACGCGTGCTGTCGAATGTCTGGCCCGCGTCTGGCCGGGATCCTTGAATGAAAGCCTATTTTTAAAAGGGTGCACAAACGGATAAACAAACGGCACGGCGTGTGCGCTCTCTCTCTTCCTCTCCCTATTCCTCTCCCTCTCCCTCGGACCGCGAAATGGAATTCGAAAGCTGGCTCGTACTAGCTCCTACGTGCCTTTCGTCGGCGTAACGCTTCTCTTCGTTTTTAGAGAGAGAGAGAGAGAGAGAGAGAGAGAGAGCGCGAAGAGCATTGCGACGTCCTCGCGTCGAAATTTCGAAAGGATTTGTCTCTTTTTTCGATACAAAATATTTCGACCGCTCGAACGAATATAATCTTTTGATCGATTCGAATCCACATAGTTCAGCGTACAGATATATCTTTTCGTTAGACGGAATAGAACGACGCGTTTAACAAGAGCAATAACAATAAGAAGGAGAGCTGTATCGTTCGTAGATACATATACCGAGTTACGTCGAGACGTTCGGCAGACGTAAAAAACTTTGTTTTTGGCGCGGTCGCGAATTACGTCGCAACGTCGACTATGTCGGTGATAGCTTTTACGTTCGCGCCGGAAATTATTTTACTTTTATCAACGACTAATAATAATAACGACGATAGTAATAACGCCTATCGCGAGATACGATCGAGTGCGTCCTCGAAACCGGCTTACTCGTCATTCCAAGATGAAAAATCAAACGATTTCTTTCGATCTAATCGGTTCGATCGACGTCGACTATTAATAACGAACAGATCCGAGTACTACGGCCTATTTGTTTTTCTTCCATTTTCTTTTACGAGTTTGACGCTTATAAATAACCGCTTGAAACAGAATCGAGACGCGTTTTTCATTATTTTTATTCCTACGATATTACCGTATTAATTATTTCATTATTTTATTATTCGCATCGTCCGTTGGTTAATAATTATTATTTTGCGTCGCGAGTATTATTATCGAACCAAACGTTTATTATTTCACGATATTGGTATAGATATTAATAAACCTCTTTCTCTCTTACTCTCTTACTACAGACATTCCGAACTTTTTCAAAATAAAATCAGAATCTCGTTCCAAGGCAACGCGTTGATCGTGATATATCGATATTGGCGAGACTTCCTTTCCTTTTACGATCGAACCGATGATCGTACGTTAGATTACACGTATCTCTTCTCCCTCTCTCTCACTCTTTATGTATGTAGCCCCTACGACGTAAATAAATCTGGCTTAGGCAACACGAATCATGCGAGTTGCTCCGCAACATTCTTGCGACTGGTTTATCTCTCTCTCTCTCTCTCTCTCTCCTCCCTCCATCTTCCTCTCTGTTAAGCAGACTTCTATCTCTCGACACAAGTGAGAAATACACGTGCCGAATGATCGATGAGAACTAGTTTGGATTATGCGTATCGTCTCGCCACGATTATCCTTTTTTTTTACGATTACACGCGACGCGTTGCGTTCGGCACCTGTGTCCCCGTTATTACAAACTCTTCTCAACGGCCTCGATTAAAGAGTCTCTTCAATGTGAGAAAAAAAAAGATATCGAATCCTTAAGAAGACATCGGGCCTAAGCTCTTTATCGAAAGCTGTCTCGATTTTTCACGAACGTTGATGCAACGTTTTTAAAGATCGATCCTGTGATACGAGAACGTTCCTTAGGTCTCAAAAATTATTCGTCTTCCTTAAATATTATTTATCGCGCGTACGCCGATCAAAATTTCATTGCATCTATACGATATAATTTAAGAAGATAAAAGAAGAAAGAACGGAAAAGAAGAAAATGGTCGATCTCTTCCGTAACACCGAAAAGAAACACGCGTTTGTATCGTATTTTAATATGATTTATTTCAAGCGGTAGAAGAAAAAGAGAGACCCGAGGACGTTGGCACAAGCCCACGCGTTATTTTCTTTCCACGTGTTCGGTCGATGACGACGGCGATGACGACGACTACGACGACGATCGTACGAGTAAATAAAATTACGTGTATATCGAATTTTCATTCTTCGTTATCGACCGATAAAATTATAGAGGTACGTACGTTGTGTGAGAAGATAAAGGCCCAAGATCGTAGTGTGCGTCTGTTCGTCTTCGAAGAGATATCTCAACCGAGGAACGATTTCAGACGGTGTAGGGTTTTATATAACTCGAGGACGCGTTGCACTTTCGACCCTGCGAAGTCATTAAAGATAAGTCCTGCGTCGGTCGGCTTCTTAAAATACACTCGGACGTCGAAATCGTTGCGTTCGTGTGAGTGCGTGGAAAGAGCGGAGGAAAGACTGGAGCGGAGGAGAGTTACAACATTTATTTTCCACGTCGATAATCATTATGAATCTAGTAGGAAGAGTCGTAACGCGAGATTCTTTCTAACTCGTAACTCGTCTAAAAAATATACAGCGATGCGACATCGTTGACTCGGAACTAGACTCCGAGATGTCAAGTATAAAAAAGAAGGCAAAAATAATGTAAGAAAATGTAAGCGTCTTTAACGCACGTAATCGAGGGGAGTAAGACTTTCTCGCGAACGTTGGAGAAGAGAGGAAAAGGGAAAAAGAAAAAGAAAAAGAAAAAAAAAAAAATAAATAGGAGGCGTTCGTGTGGGCCAGCCGGCGTTGCGGCCATGCATGTGCATATGCGCATAGTAGCCTTGAGCCACTATTACCGGCTGTTTGCGCCGTGATGTAATCGTATCCTACCCTATCCGAGACGGCCTAGGCTGCACCCAGTGCGCGAGAAAGAGCAAGAGAACGACAACGAGAGAGAGAGAGAGAGAGAGAGAGAGGACCCTCGTCGTAAATAATACTCCCTGCACGTTAGGCGAGTTAGGTGCATTGAAATAATTTACGATAAGCTTCGTTGCTCGTCGCGCGTGCTTCGCGATGGAACGAGCCAAGCATTTTCTCTCTTTCTCTCTCTCTCTCTCTCTCTCTGTCTTTTTTTCTCGTTCGTTCCCTTTTCCGATTCGAGTCTCCGTCGTTGTTGTGTGACCCCTCTCTCCTTTTATTTTTTTCTCTTTACCTTTTATATTCCTTGTATTTCGTGCTCGTGCCCGGGCCGTGGGATAATTAGGCGTATGACCTCTTTGCTTCTCTACGAGGGGGAGAAACAATGATCTCTTTCTTTCCGCCTTTCTTTCTTATTACGTCTCTTCCGAGTCTCTATTTCTAGGAGGTATCGTCATTAAACTACTCTAGTTTTATGTAGGTTTGGACCTACATTAGGCGCGCATCAACGCGTAAATAAAGCGAACGGTTAATAGCGATTCGATCGGTTAAAGCGCGACCAACGAGTAGGACGAATCGCATACCGATCGCGAGTCAGGACGACACGAATTTTGTTTGGCGTGGCAGTGCAACGTACGTACGATATGCCTCCTTCTTATCCTCCTCGCATCGTCATACTTGTCGAATCGTTGGCGAGTACGTTCACCTCGCAAGGCCAATTGCCTTGCATTACGTCGTCGTTCGCCCGTTGCCTCCTCTCGCTGGTTTGCCCCCTTTTAGGTTCGTCGTCGTCGTCGTCGTCGTCGTCGTCGTCGTCGTTGTTGTTGTCGTCGTCGCCGCCGTCGCCGTCGCCGTCGCCGTCGCCGGCGTCGTCGCCGTCGTCAGACGGTCCATTCTAAACGATTTCGCAAACGACGGACGTATTATTTTCCTGAATGTGCGTTTACGTTTTGGTCCGTACGAGAACGCCCACTGAAAACGTGAGATCGTGATGCTAGGCAAAGTTAAAATAGGCCTCATCAATTTTCGGAGATTCTTAATAGTTTGGCTCGCTCAGAGTTTAGACTTATTTCGAGTATCTTATTTGAAAAGAGATAACGTCAAAGTATAGCGCTCCTCGTTAAATGCATTTATTAGCGTTATAGATTTGCCTTAGTTCCAGCGAACGTCGTAGTATCGGATCGCACCGAGCGGGAATCGTTCGCATCCGTAAGAGCTTATCGTCGGATCGGATCGATTCGCATCACTTTCCGAAAAAAATGCCAAATTTTTAACATCTTTCAGGCGTATAAAGAGCAGTGGGTATATACACGTAGCGCGTATACGGGCAGCTGCGAGACGAAGCGTACGTAAAACTACTTGGTACATAACTGTACGTCCTGTCGACTGGTCAAGGACGTACTCTTTAACGACGAGACAGAAGCAACGGCAGCCTCCACGAGACTTTAGCACATCACCGATAACGTCACGCACGCGTTCGGCTTGTACGTTCGGACCTCTTCTCGCTCTCCTCCTTTCTTTTTTCTTTTTCTTTTTCTTCCCCTCTCTCCTTTTCTCCTTTTCTCTGCGGCCTTCCTTCCAGGCAAGGAGTGTCGAGTTCCAATGTAAGAAACGAGACGTTCCCGGAAATCATGGCGAATCCAGCGAGTCATCGCGTTCCAACGCGCGGTCTTATGAATTTTATGTAACCGATCGTTCAACGTCCCGAAATTCCTCCAACGATAGCACGCTTCGATTTCGCTCGACCTTCTTACGTTAATGGAGAGTAGACGAAACGAGTGCATCTACGAAAGATTACTCTTCAATTATCGCCCATAACCGGTTGCTTTATCTTCGCGAATTAATCGTTAATAACGTTGATCGTCAACGAGCGATACGTGTCAAATCGCGGTACTCGAATCTTTTTCCTTCGGAAAGAAGTACGATCGAACGTTCAAGAGTTTATCGAAATAGGTAAAAGAGAACGAAGAACAAATGAAAGAAAGAGAAAAAAGTACAAGTTTGTTGGGATTAAAGCGATCGATGTTTGTACGGCGAATGCATTGTACGTGACAAAAGGAAAAGAGAGATGCATATCTGAAGTTTCTTTAGAAAGGAGAAACATTTACGTAAGCTCGCGTTCCATTCACGCGTCGTTCCTCCTCTTCTTTTCGATCGATCGATCGGTCGATACGATCATTCATTTTTATTCCGAAATATCGCGAAATTTGACGAACGCATCGCGAATCTTGCTCTGCCTCCCGAACGAACGTTTTCTTATCGCGAAAAAAAGACGAGGTCGTTGGTCCCGACATTTTTCGTTGTTTCTCTCTTTCTCTTTTTCTCTTTTTTCTTCATTTTTCTTTTTCCTCTTCTTTCTTTTAAAAACGCCTCCCGTTCGTCGCGGCTTAGCGACGCCTTTAGCGACGCCTAGTTTCGACGTGGCGTTACGTAAAGTCTGACTTTATTTGCATTGTCGATATCGTTCGTTCGTTTTCGAATAATGCGATTCGATCGAAATCACGTTGTCATGTAAAACGTCATCGTTATCGGCAACTAACGAATAATCTCGCGATTACTCCATCGCAAGGAAGGGAATTGGCGAAAAGAAATGAAATCGGAAAAGAGAAGACGAAGGAGAGGATCGCAGATGAGAGAAGAGCAAGGAAAGAAATATAAGAATGAGGAGTCTAGGCGTCGTTCTTCCGTCGTTCTTTCGTCGTTCTCTCGTCGTGTAGGGTCTTGGAAGCATCGTCTTTCAAACGACGTGTACGATGCCGTCTAAACAGCCGGTTTATCCCAGTAAATAAGTCGGGGAGCACGAACTCGTACGCGAGACAACAGCGTGGTACTGATTAGTTGATTTACTTAAACCTCCTCGCCGTCGTCGTCGTCGTCGTCGTCGTCGTCGTCGTCGTCGTCGTCTTCGTCGTCTTCGTCGTCGTCGTCGTCGTCGTCGTCGTCGTTTATCGTCGATAGTGGTCGTGCGGTAGTAGTGGTGGTAGCCGTCATCGTGTCCAGCGAACGGCCTTTTCTGCAACTAGGCTAAGGCCATGCGTCGTATTCGACGTGCTGCTACCGCACCGTCCTGGAATCTCTCGAGTATCTAGAAAAAGGCGTAGATGCTTTTCTTTTTCCACTCACGTATGTATACGTAAACGTACGTACCTTCTTACTCGTTTTATTCGAGAAACGAGTCTCCTTTCCTTGATTTTTCCTTCTGGGATCAGAGGTGCTCAATCCTTTCGTCGAACGAAACGCCGAAGAAACGCTTTCGTTGCTTTTGCGATAAAAGTCGCGTCGGAATATTTCTCGAAGAAAAATTATAGTCTTTCGTTTTTTCTCTTTCTTTTTTTCTTTCTCTTCGATGTCCCTGGATTTTGCTCTTTTAGGATTCTTGCGACGTTTACGTACCGTATTACGTACGTCGTTTGAAATAGTATACCGGTTGAATATTTATGGCTTTCAAGGATAGACGCATCCCTGCGTTGTTGGGAACGTACGTAGAATCCTTCATGAAGTTTCTAACAGATCCGATAGACTCGTGCGGGACGTTCTTTCCTCGTTCTTTTCTCATTCTTTCCTCGTTCTATGCGTGTCGCATCGATCGGATAGTTGCATAACGCGATTCTTTCTAGCGTCTGCACTTTCGCGATTTTTTGCGAAGAAGAATCGTCGTGCGGTCTGATTCGTTGCGTACGTGTCAGCCCATTTATAGTACACGACACTCATCATCGATGGATCGAGTAGCGACTCGTCGTAAAGGAGGAGCGAGGGGAAATGTAAAATCTAACGGAGGACTCCCCCGTTAAAGCGAATGCCTAGACGCTTGACAGACTACTTGTGCTTTGCACAATAGTAGGAAGCGCTAAAAATAATCTGGCTCGGCTCCGCGACGTTCTGGCCTTGGCCAGCCTCGGCTTCTTGCAATCTGGTAGTACCACCTCTCTTTCTCGACCTACCCTCTTCACTCCTCTGCACGAAGAATGCCCACCCACATATGCACAGCACCGTTCTGTATTCTTATACTTTTTTTTCCTCGCGCGCTCTCTCTCTCTCTCTCTCTCTCTCTCTCTCTCTCTCTCTCCTCTTCTCTTTCCTTTCTTTTTTTCCTTTCTCTCCTCGACGACGAACCATCCCCACTCCAAAGATCTCATTGGGGTATTTTGCCCAGAAAATGTCCTTCGACCTTTCTCACTCCCTTCTTTCTTTTTCCTCTTCCTCCGGAGATCGATGAATTTTTGCAAATTCGTAAAAAAGTCGGTATTCGTGCGGTGAAACTCTTAGGAAAATTGTCGTTGACAAGTTCTCCGAGTAAAACTTCAATGGTAGCGATGAAGCGATTCGGGTTGGCTCTCACGAGTCAGAGACGAGAAGCGTGGCTGCAAGATAAACTAGGAGTCTCGTTAAGATCGACGATACGACGATTTCGACGACAGGCAGGACTCGTAGTTGAAGAGCGATCGTTAAGGACGCTTTAACGAGGAGAGCCATGCAGAGCCAGGACAATGGAGGACAACCATGACGACGACGACGACGACGACGTTCGTCTAATGTCCTTTCCTTCCTCAACGACAACGACGATGCCATGTTCCTGGCCTCTTCAATCGTACAAACGACGCCTTCTGCTCCCCCCCCCCCCTTTCCCTCTTTCACGTTTGAATTTTGAATATCGAACGACGCATTTAGCGTGAATTTCATTCATAAATTGCTTTTTCTCTTATGCGTATCGTAGTTGCACGTAAAAGAAACGGAAGGGGAAAGAAGCTATAAATATTTATTTTTCTGTTTTATTTTTTATTCGGGTTCGCGAACTCTTGTTCATAAATAGAACAAGAAAAAAAGTTGGAGATATGGCAGAGAGAAAGAGAGAGAGACGTCATATGCGATTAGAAGTAATAACGAGAATGCCGATGAGAACGAAGGAGAGAAAAGAAGGCTCGTCCTTGGTCCGTTAGGTCCGTGTCGAGAGTACCGCTCGCGAGAAACGTTCGTGGGCTGCAAAGGTTAGCCTCGAAATCAGCGACGCGTGCAGCAGTACCAGCCATCTCGTTTCTCTTGCTTCGTTATCCACATTCTCTTCCATCTTTTTCTTCCTCTTCTTTTACCTCTTTCATTCAGCGTCCGAGCTTGTACGAGCCTGGCGGCGTCGATGGCGGCGGCGCTTAACGGTATTGAAAATCAATTAAAGTCGCGACCATGGTCGTACTCTTCCTTTTTATTCGTCTTCGAGTTCGACCTCTTCGCTTTCTTTCGACACTGATCTAGGGCGACGAGAAAAAATGTTCATTCGATCGAAATCTATTCTAGTACGCGCTCGTACGTTTATCTGCATATTCATTTGTTTACACGACGATGCGTAGAACGCTCGTTATTAGTCCGTCTCTCTTTTTCTTCCTCCCACCCTTGTCTCTCTCTCTCTCTCTCTCTCTCTCTCTCTCTCTCTCTCTGAATCAACGTTCTTCTGCTTCACGCTAGCTTTCCTATCTAGGTCACAGGACAAAGAGCACGCCGACTAGGCCTGGCTAGACAAGAAAGAGACGGATGACGTAGGAGAGTTAGTCAACTCGACTCGCATTATCGAAGAATGGCACGTTTTAATAAGCCTTCCTACGACTTTTTCCATATTGTCTTTATTCTTTTTAACGTCGTACACCATCTCGACGATAAACAGCAATCATTCTTATCACCGTTTTTTCTTTTTTTTCTTCACTAATTCGTAGCATACGAGAGATCGTCGTCGTCGTCGTCGTCGTCGACCGAATGGTCCTTACCTGGAACGAAGTGAAAACCAAGGTAAAATCCGGTTTTCATTTCGGTCGGATTCCACTCTGCCCTTCGTACATGGATGGCCACGTCGTCGACTCGGGTCAAACACGTGTCTATCCCCCGGTCTCCTCATAGGCGTGGAAACCTTTCGGCGAGTCCTTCGTCGTCTCGTCTCGTTCACGTTCGAACGTTGAAAATCCGTTTAAAGATTGCGCCGCTTTAATCTCCGACGAAGCCGAGCGACCCGTCAATAATACAGATAAGCGTATTAAAAGTGACTCGACGCGTTCACCCGAGCCGTGGAAATCCCTTAGATTCGCTCTTTATTCTTTATTTTATTTTTAACCGACGAATACTTTTATCCTTTACCTTTTTCCCTTCTAAACTTGAGACGAGCGGAATCGTACGTACGTCCGTTTTAAAGAAATTTCTTCGGCACGTTCGTTCGAAAAAAATCTTTCTTCAAAATAGATATATATTTTTATTTTCTATTTTTTTTTTTTTTTATTGTACCGCGCGAGGATAAAACGATATAAATAGTACCTCTTTCAACGATATACTTTTCAACATATTTTGAAGAGGAAGGTATCAAAGGTCGCACCTGCGACATTTGCGACGCAAAACGCGACGTCCACCTGTCGAACGTAAAATTTACGGGAAAGGGTAGAATCTCAAATGCGTTCGACACGCCCAAAAACGTAAAAAGAAGGAAAGGAAATATTTATTAGACCAAACGTAGATCCTCGCGATCTCCCGTTGACGCTAACGATCGCAATAATATTCGACGAAATGAGAATAGAAGATATTCGTTCCGATCGATAGTCTCTATTACGAGCAAAAAAAATTCTAGGAGTAGGAAGTTCTTCCTCGTCGTCGTCGCCGTCGCCGTCGCCGTCGCCGTCGCCGTCGTCCTTGATGGGTCATTTCGACGTTGGAAAGGGCTCCGACTGCTTTCGCTCGTTCGTTCGCCCTTTTCTACCCATGCTGCATGCGATCCTCGGATGCAGGCATGCAAGAGGCTTAAACTGCACGTACAAAGACACGGTCCGTTCGTGTGTCTGTGCGTCTCTCTCTCTCTCTCTCTCTCTCTCTCTCTCCCTCCCTCCCTCTGTTTGCTTCTGTGTGCGTGCGCGCGCGCGTGTACGTGTGTGCAGGACTCGGTGTAAGGGAGTCGCTCGCAAGTGGGTTTGGGGCCCGTCGCGTGTTTTTGTCCCCCGTCTGGCCCCCACCGTAGCTCATCGTTTTTTGTCTGGTGCGCTGCATGCACTGCACCATCGTAACTCCTCTCTCTCTCTCTCTCTCTTATACTCTCCTTTCCCTCTCTTTTTTATTCTCCATCTTTCGTATTCTTTCTCCCTCTCTTTCCGTCTCTTATTTTCTCTCACTCTTTCTCCTTCTTTCTCTTCGTTGTCGTCGTCATCGTCCTGCAAGTCCACTCGCACTGTCGGCCCAGTACACGCGCGTGCACGTGCGTGTGCAAGAGAAGGAGATTCGCTCGTTGCAAGCCAGCAGTCTCGGTTATGACCCCAGAAAGAGGAGGAGGAAGAGAAGGATACCGAGGGAGAAAAGAAGTCCACGGAAGATGCTCTCGTGAGTTCTCGATGCACCTGCCGTCCCTTCTCTCTCATGCGCGCGCATATTTTCTCTCTAACGACGGATAGAGAGAGAGAGAGAGAGAGAGAGAGAGAGAGAGAGAGAGAGAGAAAATAATTGTAATTAAAAACAAAAACGAAAACGAGAAAGAAGATAAGTGGGAAGAGAAGGAAAAGCGAAAGAAACGGGAAAGCTAATCGAAATATATCTATGAAAGGTGCGGGAAGTCTTCTTTTCTTTTCTTTTTCTTTATTCTTTTTTTAAGCTCGGCGTAGACGACGTAGACGACGACGATGGCAGACATCCTAAACGCTCCGTCAAATATTGACACGCAAAATGTTTGCGGACTTAGACGCCGGCCGGCTGCTCCTTCTCGCACAAAAGCTGACCAAAAGCAAACGCTCCACCTTCTCCTTCGACTTTCCGAGCCTTCCCTTTTCTCTTCCTCCTCTCGTTCTCTTCCTCCTTCTTCTACTCCTTCGTCTTCTTCTTTACCTTCTATTCGTTCTCGAACTCGTGGAGTACGTAGGGAGACCCTGGCTCTCTGCACTTTGGCAGTTCAAACACGTCGGACTCGGGGCGTGGTCGCTAATAATTCTAATAACGAAGACTCGATCGTTCCTCGCGTAAGAAACGAGGATTATTTCAGAGCTGCGGAATTTTCTTCGACTCGCTCGCTCCTCCTCCACGGGCAAACGCTATTCCTCGTTAGTTTCGTCTTTTCGAGTCTTTCGGCGGATGAGCACGGAGCTTCGTGATGCTGCTACGTTGGCGAAGAGTGTATTTCGCAGAGAGAGAGAGAGAGAGAGAGAGAGAGAGAGAGAGAGAGAGAGAGAGAGAGATGGATAGACAGAGAGAGGGAGAGAGATAAAGAGGACGTTTAACGAGCGGTGGGTGACGAGCGGTTCAAACCGTTGAACTGGCGATGATGAACGTTGATAAGGTTTTATAGTCGTGTCTCATCCTGTCCCACCAATCGCGATCACAGAGTCGTCCTCGTACACACATCCTCGCCGACTCACCTCGAATATCTCCCCGACGCTTTGTTCGACTTGAAAAATATCTTTCCTCCTTTCCTCGATAAAAGAGATTTTCTAGTCTCGTTCACGGTATCTCCTCCTCCTCCTCCTCCTCCTCCTCTAGCTTCGTTGTTTTCACCGATGATGACTCACGCTCGAGGACAAGGAGGAACTCATCCAAGAAGTTTTTCTCACGTATCGCGTACGAAATCGACTGGGAGGAGTAAGTCGAGCTAGAGCACCTTCTTTCCTACTCGTTCTCGAGCTCGCGCCGAGCTCGCGTCGAGGCCTCCGATGCTCGTATATCGCTTCCTGAATTTTATGCTGCCTACAGAAGCGCAGAGTTAATGAGCTACCAGGTCGAAAGGTTCCTCGAGGGAGACCGACCAAGCAACTTCACTTTTTCTACTATTTTTATTTCCTTCTTTCGCGCTCCCGTCTCTCGGCTCGGATTTCATATCGCCCTTGATTAGCTTTGATTTATGACCGGGAGACAGTAGGAACTAGACTCGGACATTGTCGTTGCTTATCGAAAAATACGTTTCGCGAGGTGAAAGATAACCTGGAATAGATATATCTCGGGATGTACGGGGTGTCCAATTTTACGCGATCCACGCGAGCATCGCGTTCAGATTTGACCTTTGAAAGAATAATCGTTGAATGTCCAAGTTCATCGAGGTTACGAGGAGATATTGCAAAATTTACGAATAATCGATCGGAATCGGACACCCCGTATATAGAAATTACGCACATTTAAGTACACGTAGTTGCTTTCGGCGACGGACTTGAAAATAGACGATAAAGTCTGATATTATGCTATTGCTTATCGTCGATATTATTTTGGTCTTTGGCGTTGTTGGGGGCTTTCAAACGTTGCTTCAACGTATTTACTCAGTCTACGTTTCGACGTCTTAGCGATTATAAGCTAAAGATTTTCCTCCTTGAGTAGATATCGCTAAATTCGATTAGATTCTTAATCTAAACGTTCTAAACTCGCTATCACGATTTATACCAGCGTATTTTTTTCTGTATCAACGCACGGGCACGATTCCATTCGGTCGTTTCTATTCGATCTCGTTGGAGCGAAAGGATCAAAGATCGGATCGACGATTTGAATGAGATAGGAAGAAAAAAAAAGAAACGACGATTTAATCGAATCAAATTTGCTCATAAAATAAGCTCACGAAATTATGCGCATCGGCGTTGCAAAATAGATTCGCTTTTCTTCGTATCAGCAATCGTGGTCGAGCGACAAAAAGCGATTGGCTAGCCGATAAATCCAACTCGCGATAGCCACCGAGGTGCATACACGCGCGTTCCTCGAATTACGAATCAACTCTTTTTTTTTTACGAACGATCGCATATTTTTCTCGAGCCGTCGATCGGCTTGAACGACGAAAGACAGGAAATTAGCTCATCTCTTGGCGAAACGTTGCAAAAGAGACAGAATAGAGGAAGGAAAGCTCTTGGAAAAGTTTTCGATCGTAAAGTTTTACGATCGGTCGAGTCGAAGAGAAAGATGAATACAAAGGGAAGGATTAATACAACGTGTACTCTTTCCTTGTCGAATTTTAGTGGGTACGAGCGGTTACGTAGTGTCAGCGGTACTCGTTCTAATAGTTGGTGCGCTGCTGGCCATCTTGGCGACGGTATCGCATCATCTTCATCACCGTCGGCTCGAGCCTCTGCACGAGTCGAATTCTGCCTCCATTTTGCATCACCATCGCCATCTTCATCATCACCATCAACGACATCATCAACATCATCATCAACAACAACGACAACAACAACAACAACAGCAACAACAGCAAGAGCAAGAGCAAGAGCAAGAGCAACAGCAACGACAACGACAACACCACCGTCGTCGTCAAAAGGATCGAGAAGAATCCCCGCCGGCGTTGCATCAGCAACATTCCTTCCTACAGGATCATCACCGTCATCCTGGAACGCAAGTGAGTTCATCTTCTTTTTAATACCTCTTTACCGTTTTCCTTGCGGCTTGACGCATCATCGGCTAGATCAGTCTTGTTTTTTCTTTTTATCGATCAAAGACTAGATTCATCGATGATGGCTGCTTATTTTTCATTTTACTATGTATATACATATATGTGGACGATTAATGTTTAATGTCATTGTTATTTATCATATCCCTAAATAAATAACAGTACTTTTCCTGTCGTCGGGAGACTTAATACCGAAGGTACACGACGCGTCGTCGACCTTCGACAAGATTATTACACGATTCGTAGAACTCCGAAGGCTGTCTGCAAAAAATTCTCGCTGATATCTAATCTCTCTCTCTTTCTCTTTAATACTCTCGTACATACACCGAGATGACGGTGTGCAGCTGCAGATATCTCGAAGCACATTTTTTCTTTGCTCCAACAGAGCCTGAAAAACGAGGTCACGATCGGCACGCGCCCATCGTTCCGTTTTCTTTTTTCTTCTTCAGTCTCTCTCTCTCTCTCCCTACCTACGTACCTATCTATCTATCTACCTACCTACCTATCTATCTGTCTGTCTGTCAGTCTGTCTGTCTGCCTGCCTGCCTGTCCGTTTGTCCGTCAGTCCGTCAGTCCGTTCGTCCGTCTGTCAGACCTTTCACCAGACGTCGTCTCGCTTTTCTCTTTTCTCTGTCGTCACGGATCTCGAAATATGCAAGTGGAACACGACTACTGCTCGCGAGTGCCTGTTAGCCCCTCGAAAAATGGTCACGTGCGACGTTAACACGCGTCACCGAATTCGAATGATCAAAGTCGCTTCACGATATTTTCCTACCCTTTTCGCAACATCCGGCCGTATTGCGATTGTCCCTGATGCAAGTTGCGACGTTTGAGTTTTTTATCGTACGAGAGATTTTTCAAAGTTAATTGCCGGAATCGGTGATAAGCTTTCGCGTTATAAATCCAATTTGTCGAAAGTTTGGCCATTTTCATAATTACGGGTACATTTCCGTTTGGATTTGGCATTTAATCGTCATCGGTGAATGGACGATTTAGGAAGACGTCTCTCGCTCAGGAAAATCTAAAGGTCGATCCAAACGCGGTCTCTCTTATTCGCCAGCTTCGAAAACTTGCAAGTTAGGAGCGTTGGTACGCCAAAGTCGAGAGGTTTCCTCATCCGGTAGTTCCACCGCTACCATCCGCCAATGCACGCCCTACCCCTTGCTTCCTCTTCACCTCGTCAGTGGTACGCGGACTATTGTTATTGTAGATTGCTTCGCAAATTAGATTACGGAGCCAACCTCCGAACTTGTTTCACCCTGGCAAATAGTCGGTTGAGGAACGGTTTAACCTCTACGACGTCTAAAGCATCCGAAGTTGGAGCTTGGAGACGCAAGAAAAAAGGGATATAACGACTCGGAGCTAGGCTATTTCTCCGTTTCGAGATTTTCTTCCTCGGATATTTCGTGCGACGCTGGAAGGTGCTTATCGATCTTGGAAAAGGTCTCGATAGATATCGCAACCTTCCTTGTTTCTGCCCGTATATTTCCGACTGATACATTTATTTCTATCGACGTCCCTTCCGCCATCCATCGTAAAGTAGAATTTTCGAAAAGTTTCGTCCGCTTCTTCGGTCGCGCGTAGCCGATCTATCCTCGATGTTTTCTCGTTCCGCGAGGAGAACTCATCGATCATCTTATTTCTTTCTTTCCGTCATGCGCAAAGCGCAAACGTCATCGGAACGTCGACGTTTGGGACAGAAAAAGCCTGTATTCGGCAAACGATACAGCGATCTCTTCGTAGCAGACCCACGATCGCGCGAATCGAACGGAAGGATTCGAGGACGTAGCAAAGAAAGCTAACGAGAGTAATGGAAGAACGATCGGCTTCTAAAATTCGCCATAATTCACGATTTATTCAAAAGGATTCTCTTCTTCTGCTGCGCGCACGGTTATTAATTCAGGCGAACCGGACGAGGTCGGTCGGACTATAAATGGGCGAAGCTTGATAGTCACCGTCGATGCCGCGTAAAAAGTTAATATCGCGAACCGTAAAATACGCTACGAACTAGAAATGATTTCCCATCGTGCAGCGAGCGGCCCGCAGCGAGCACCGTCGCTTAATAAAAGGTGCAAATCCACGGGAACGGAGAACGGAGAACGGGGGTAACTAACGAGCTCGGAAGAGCTCGGCCAGAAACGAACGAGATCGTCATTTTGTGCTATCTCGAATTCGCGATTTCCTTCTCGTTCTCGGATCTTTCTCTCTTACGTGGCTTTAATCGAAACTTTAGCTGGGGATGTACGCGCGCGTAAGAGACCGTACAGGTGGATCCTAAGATGGCCGCTGGACGAAGATAGGAAGAGCGAAAGAGAACGAAGGATGGACGAACGGACAGTAGACGAGCGGAGATAGAGGAAGCCGGTGGGGAGTCGAAGCAAATATTACATCTACCATTGTCGTAGTCCGCTGAAATCTTTGGTTGCGTTAGCCGCTCGGTGATGCTCTCTCCTCGCTTCGTTTCTGTCCACCCGTTAGAACGATCTTTCCTTCGATAGAACCGCTTCCGTCGACTCTCAACTTCGATCTCGTTCCTTTCCTCGTACCCCCTGGAAGTGGGTACGCTGTATCCCTCCCTCTCCGGACTTCGCTTTTCTCGAATCGATCGCGCGGAATTCTATCGACGCATTGGTTTCCCTCGGGCATCGCTTTTTCACGAAATTTTCTCGATATTCTCGAACGCACCGATGTTTGTTCTTTCTTCCGTCGCTCTTGCTTTCCCAGTTTCCCTCGTCCGATATATCGAACGAGCCAAAATCGTTGACATCGAAAGTCCCGAAGGCGTCCTTCCGAGCTTTCGAACGAATTTCGTAGGGTAGAGGCAAACTATCCGATTCGAAATTTATTACGTTTGGATCGCGTCCAACTACGATCATAACGGATACGCGCGCGCAACGTCCGAGCTGCCAAATTCACGAAAACTCTGATCGGCCGAGGAAGACGCGGGAGTAAGAACGTAGAGGAGGAAGTAGAAACGCGGCAATAAGAAAATCCGTGGGAATCCGTAAGAGACAAGAAGGAAGAAGCGAAAAAGAAAGAGTTGCTATTCTTTTCTCTCGGACGACTCGTGTTTTCCTAACTAGGTGATTCACGCGAGTTCTGTACGTTGCGCCACGTATAGTCTACGTACGGCGCGTTGTATCGTCTAGACGGTGTATATTTCCGGAAAAAGCTATAAAGGCGAACGTTCGTAGCATAAAAGGCGGACCCGCGCTATCGAGACATTTACGTTACGTAGACGGGTATATCCCTATGACGTCATCGCCTCTCTTTTTCTTTCGAGCGCGCACGCGCACGCGCACGCACGCTCTCTCTCTCTCTCTCTCTCTCTCTCTCTCTCGTATCCATGGATCGTGTAGAGACGCGATACGTAGGAAGTGTTTCAAAGCTCGTTAGTCGGACAACGAGCACTTTCCATGACGTAAAACAAGGATTGCGAGAGGCTTCAGTCTGAGAGTGGTTTAGACGTTCTAATTCGTCAAAACGTCGTAATCGAACGACGGAACTCGTAAAAGAGTCTTTTCCGTGCCGAGGCGCTTCGGAAAGCAGTAGACATTTTTTTGGACGGGCTCCTGACGCGTGGCCTCGCCTGAGACAGACGTTTCCAATGACGTCATCGTAGTGACGTCTACAAACGAGTAGAATCTCGAAGGTGGTCGGAGCCTGGCGTCTTTGGTGGACGGGGGGAGAAGGTATTGAAACGTCGATCCAGCAGGAACCACCGAACCCTTGAAAGCTCTTTGCTCGTTAATCCGGTCGGTGGCTCGTGAAAAGAGCCACGTTCGCGTATATCTCGAAAGAGCTTCGTTCAAAGTCGAAAGCTGGTCGATACGACGAAGACGGATTTCCTTCAGGAGGGAAAGAGAAAACGTAATTCTCGTCTCGGTTAAAAAGTTTTCTCCGAACGAATGAAATTTTTCTTGGAGGGGGAGGGGGAGGGGGAGAACAGAAAAGAGAAAAAAGAAAGAAAAAAAAGATCAAGGTTTCACCGTTAAGAGAATCCCTCGGAGAATCGGAATCCTTTCGGCGATTTTCAGCGCGCGCCTAAGATTATTTTTCGTAAGGATATCAAGGTGCTCTCGGGAGGCCACGTGTCCTCTCTCCCTCTCGTTCTCGATTTAGATAAAACTGCCCCCGAGGCGTTACCTTCCTCTTCGACCTTACAAACTCGCCCTCTCTCTCTTTCTTCTTCGGCGACGTCCTTCTTCTCCACGTGCCGTTCGAATTCAACCCCCGTCAGCCCCCTCGAGGCCTTCAGACTTGCGAACAGAGGGTGTCTGCGTTAAGGGTTACCACCACTACGTCTTCTTAAGGGTCTCCCTTTCTTCTGTTTTTTTTTCTTTTTTCGGAGCTCGCTGTCTGGGTCGTACTTAAAGCGGAAACGTTAGGACGACATCCATCTCGGTCCTCGCTTATTCCCTCGATTTATTTCTTCCCGACCAATTTTATCGTTACGAATTTTATCCACCGCATATTTATGCGAAAACTTTGGCTTTAGCGATCCCATACGGAGACATAATTTCCATACGTCTAATACCTTTCGTATCCTTCGTTTCAACTCTTTGAACATTTAATCGCGTTAAACGTAATATTTCTTCTCGCGTTAGTCGGAGAAAGAAGGAAAACGGCTAGGGTGGTATTAGCTCTTGAGAAATATTTGATAACGGGCTAGAAAACGAGGGCGTGTCGAGCAGCGGCGCATCCCCTATCTCGCAGGCTAATATAGGGTAGGACTACGTTGTACGATATATCGACTGGCAGTATGACAGCCAGATTTCCCTCTCGATTTTCCCTCGGTCGAAGTTGACCCAACGCGAGAGGAAAGAGCGAGAGAGAAATCCAGCGCACCCTTCCGCGGACCACCAACGCGGACCTCTATACTTCTCACGAGCACGCTTTACCCATCATTCGCACGTTTCTCCTGTCTTCTTTTTTCTTTCCTATTTTTCCTCGCAACGATAATGAAAATATCTTTTTTCTTTTCTTTTTTTTTCTCTTTTTTTCCTCATTGTCAAGTCTCTCCGAAACACTCGCGTTCACTCGTATTCCCTTATCGCTCGACGCGTTTTCACGCGGATTCGGAAGCGATAAAACGACTATACGATAGCGACCGTTCTCTCTTATCTACTTTGACGCGAAACGACGGATCTCGAGAGGAAAGGGAGAGAGAGAGAGAGAGAAAGACGACGACGACGACGACGACGACGACGACTCGATCTATACTAAAGACTATTTCGTACAGACGGCTGATACCGATTAAACGGGAATTTACGTGGGTGAGAGAGCCATTTGTACACTTGTACATATCGAGTGATTACGACGATTCCTTTGTCCTTTTCCTCCTCGTCTAAAAAAACAAGAAAAATATCGTTTAATTTTTCATTTTATATTTCTCATTTTTGAATACATTTTTGCGCGCAATTAGCCGTAAGAGAAATTAGGTTGGTTCAGTAGAGCGTGGAGTACGCGAACCAACATCGAAAGACCTATCGTCTAAATATTTAAGGCCTCATGAAAAATTCCTATAGACCCGACCTTCTCACGGAAGCACGGAACTCGCTTCGAGTTCCTAACACGCGTTCGTTCGCTCGCTCGTTCGTTCGCTCACCGGAACTCGGCCAGACCTGGAAAGTAGAGAGAGAGAGAGAGCGCGCGCACGAGAGAGAATTTCGTTTCGGACGTAAAAATTTACGTCCACCTACGATGCATAATTTCCTCGACGTTGCTCGCGGACAGGAAAGTTTCCTCGAGGGGCAAGCAGAACGTATTCCATACACGTTCGCGAGGAGTACCTTCGAGAAAGGTCCACCGTCCTATTTTCCCTTTTACCTCACCGATCCTACCTACGTGACAGTTTAATGTTCCGCCTTTTTCCATTATTTATTTCAGACTCATTTACAAGGACTCGTCTGGAACATGGATTCTACGACGAATCATCGATTTCGTTCGTAACTAATGACTTACCGATCGAATCCTAAATGTGCCCGTTTATTGAAACGCGAGATATTTTCAAACGATATATTTAACAATTGGGAAAAACTCGATCGTTCGCAGACAACTTTGTCTCGGATTTCTATGAATGCGGTACAATGGAGTAGGCCGAGAGAGGCTGTCGAAGGCAGCCGTGCGCCGTGCGTTCTCTTTAGCAGCGGCGCGAGAGAAATTAACTCGAATTTTCACGCTGCCAAAATACTCGCAGCCGTACGAAAGAGAAAGACGGAGGGAGGGCGGGAGACAGAGAGAACGAGAGAGAGAGAAAACACGCTGCCTCTCTGCCAGCTTGTCTGCTGCTGGATCGTTGCTTTTACTCCGGCGAAAGCGAGAGAGAGAGAGAGAGAGAGAGAGAGACGGAGAGTAAGGGGAAGAGAGCGAAGGGGGATGAGAAAGGGGTGGGGATCGAAGCAGAACCGCAGACGCGGTCTGCGGTCCTTCCGCCTGCCGCTCCGCTACTTTTCGGACTTTCCTGCACGTGTCCGCTTCTCTCTCTCTCTCTCTTCCTCGATGTGTTTATCGATCGCCTCCCCCCGTTGTCGGAGCATCCGGACGATGAATTAAGCCTTCGACCACGAAAGTGGAATTCTAATCGCCTCCTCCAGCTCTCTCGCCCTCTTTCTCTCTCCGTCTCTGCTCCGTCTGTCCTTTCGACGCAAGCTCGACCCCACCTCCTCGTCCTTTCTATTCCTCTCTTTATCCTCGTGTTTCGTTGCTAGATGAATGGGACCGAAACAGTCGAAATCGCTATCCCTCCTCCGGCCGACGAATAAAACCGGTATATGCTGTTCTTTCGCGTTTTGCGAGACAATTAGGATCGGAGACGCGAGCGTGGGTGTTGTCGAAAGGAGAATCCAACGTGGATCGCGAATATTTTTTAAAGGAACGATTCGAGGAATCTAACCTTCGCGACCTTTTCACGTGGCAAAGAGACCGACGCGTCGACGAGTCTTCGTTCGATCGCGGCATAGACGGAGGCAGCGGCGGTTTACGGCGCCTGGAGGCAGCACGGTGAAAGCCGATCGTCTAGACGCGATCATCGCGGTGTCGATGTTACGACAATTTGAAACCGCAAAGTCTTTCGAGGAATCGTGTCACACCGCGTCTCTCCACGGCTCGTCCTCTCCATTCGTATTCCTACTCGTCGCTCGACTTTTCGCGAAATCTACTCTTCTTGCTCGATCGTACGATATCGCGGATTGGTGGAAGTATCGTAAAACGGGTTGTTGCGTCGCTACCTTGAAATCGTCCTCGTCCTTCGTCCAAGGCGAAGGAAACGAGTTAGAGGTCGGACCGAGACTTTTCTCGATCGGCGTTTTATCGGTTTTATCGCGGCGCAGCCTCGGCCGAAGGAACCTCGACCCAGTCCCCGTCGAGGACACGGAGGAAACTACGAGACGACGTGTCCTGCAGCGAGAAACGACTCCGTTAATCTCGACCTCGTCGGACCATTCCTGGCCGGCGTCGACGGACGTCGCGACGATGGCCGGCCGGTCGGACGAGGAACGAGCGAGTTCCTCCGCGCGAGACAAACAGGACTGCATACGAGGAATTTGCATACGAGCTGGCTCCTCGTCGACGTAGGACGACCTGTCGTTCTCGTCCAGTCAAGAACGAGTCTCTCCTCCTACCCCCCTCCGCCCTCGCGCTTCGCCTCCTGCCAAAGTATTCTTAAAATAGTTTTCGATCGCGTCTGCTCTCGCTTTCTACTACAAGTATATCTTCTACTTTAACACGGTTTGCCCAGATGGCAGATTTTCTAAACCCTTTTGTGGCTAACGGGATGGTTCCTAGGTCTTCGTTTTTAAAAAGGAGCAAGAGCTGGAAGAGTCCTTGGGACAAATGTGTCTGCTCTCGAAGCACGTTGCTGACAAATGACTTTTTTAGAGGCCCCAGACGAAAGGGTTCCTCGTCCTTCGAACTCTTTCTCCTCTAGTCTCTCGCTCGATTCGTAGGCCGCGCGTACGTATACGAAAGAGGAGGAGCGAGAGAGAAGCGGGGTGTGCCTTTTGGAAGATTCGCTCTTTCCGAGAAAATTTCTGGTAACGAGTACATTGTGCTTCTCTTCCTGACGCGAGTTGACGTGCTCCCGGTGGGGAGAGGGAGGGAGAGAGAGAGAGAGAGAGAGCCGAGCTTTTGAAGGGATGAAAAATTCTATACATTCGTAAAAAGCTCTTTTCGTCGAGCTTGCGAAAGATTTCCCCCGTGCTGCGTTAAGAACGAATTCGTACGGCTAATGAAAGGAGATTCATCGTCGTTAATGAATAAAGCATGTAAAAAGAGAATGAAATTTCATCGAACCGTGTCGTCGAAAGGTCGTAACCGATCGCACGGTTTCTTCTTCTTCTTCTAGTTCGCGAAATAATCGTTGGCGATCAATCGTGTATCGTCGGCGTGCGTAAAACGGGTCGACTTGTCTAGACGATTACGCGATAGGCCGCCACCGGTGAAAGGGGATTGATTGAAACCCGTAGAGCAGTGCTGCTTCGCAAAAGGAAAGAAGGGCCGGCTCGTAGGGGGACAGCTCGCGTAGCTCGGGTCTTTTCGGATACGTAAGACGCGTGCGTTCGAACGCGTAAGAAGAAGAAGAAAACGAAGAAAAGAAAGGAAAAACAGGATGATATAGAAGGATAAAGCGCGCGAGTACGAGAACGATTGTGCGCTCGAACGGAACTGAACTAGGGATTATTACCGGCTCGCCGGTGTTTCCAGCTAGCAGGATGTTCGACCAGCAACGAAATGACGTAGTCCGAGGTTCTCGCACACGACTTCCGCCACACGGATAACGCTCGACCGCTTCCAGGAGAGCTAATGACGCGTACCGCGCTTCGTGGGAAAGCGCGAGCAGCGATTCGACCGATAGATTTTACGCTCGGGGCGAGTATCGGCTGCGTTCGAGTCACTCCGGCTTCTTCTAATTAGGCCAGTACCTTGGATCGTTGCTCCCTCTTCGATCCTTGGAACTCGTTCAAAATCTTTCCGTCCTAATCTTCGTAACGATCCCTCTTTTCGAATCCTCCTTTTATTCGCGATCACCTTTGTAATTAATTACGCTCTACGTTCGTCAATTTTTTCCGCAGTCGTTCGCACGATCGTCTTTGCGATCGTAAAGCGAGTCAGTAAACCGTTTGAAAGTTCAGCCCCGTTCTTAGCCGCCAGTCGCGCAGCTCTTTCTCGCGTGTAAATCTTTCCGCATTATCTGCCGATCCATCGCGCTATCATTAAAGTAGCCATCTTATATAGAAGCGTGAACGCAAAGAAAAGCCTTAACCTCGCTTCTCCTCTCTTCCTTGGCATAACGAGCGTCGAGCATCGTGTCTTCCTTCTTTTACACCTTGCATTATCGTGCGATAAACTCAGCCTGTCGCTTCTCGGAAAGCGGCTCTTTAAGCAGATAGCATAGTGATAGTGTTATTACAGTTATTATTATTATCATCGTCATCATCGTCGTCTTAGTAGTCGTGAGGTCGTTCGCGAGAAACAAGCATGATCCGTCAGAGCGTAAATTTCCGTCAGTTTTCTAGATCGTTAACGTCATCCTCGTTCCTGCCCTCCTTTCAACTTGCTCTCCCCCCCCCCCCCTTGTTTTGCTTTTTTCTTTATTTTCCTTTTTATTTTTTCTTTTTAATACATCTTGCAGCAGCACGTCTTTGCACTCATCGTTTAACCGTTGCCCTCGACTTTTTGTAAATCTTTCCAAGTTCGACGACCCAGTCTGATCTCCGTTCGACTTTTTCGTTTCATTATCAGAAGCGTTTCTTTCGAATATTATCGGTATATATACGTTCGTACGTACGCGCGTGTGTCTCGAAGGAACCCTCGTCTCTCTTCCTCTACGCTCTCTTTCTCTCTCTCTCTTTTCTAAGGGAAAGATTGTGGGCCGATTTAATGTCTCATTTATCCACTTGTAATCTCGAGACAACGGTTATTGTGTCTAAAAGTCTCGACGAAGGCTCGAAGCTGAAGAAGGAGGAGTGAGATTCGAGACGACGAGTGAATCAAAGCTCGAGTACACCAGCTACTCTTTCTCTCTCGCTTGCTCCTTCGCGAGTTCTCGCTTATTGTGTCTAATGACTCAGACGCTGGTTATACTCGTCTCTTTCTTCGTTTTTTTCTCTCTCTCTCTCTCTCTCGCCCTCTCCAGACGAGGAGAAGCATACGGACGGACGGACGGACGGACGGACAGACGGACAGACAGAGAGACAGACAGTGGCCAGACACTCGTCGTAGTACGTTCGCCTTGTTGTTTTGTCCTCTTCTCTACTTTCTTTCTTTATTCGTCTCTCTTTCTCTATCTCTCTCTTTTCCTTTCTTTCTATGCAATGTCCCGCAACCATTTAGGTCATAGTCGAATGGTCGTGGCCTTTTTCGCGATCGCGTGCACGAACTCGATTCGAACTCGGCGTAACGAGCTTTTATTAGCTCGCCTTTGAGATTTAGTACACCAGCGAGTACTTCCCCTTTTTTCTTTTTCTCCTTCTCCTTCTCCTTCTGTTTCTTTTTCTTCGAGGATCGATCGTAAACTTTTTCGATCTCGAACCATGGGATTCGAAACGTACTTGCTTGTTTGCTGCTCGCTCGCTTGCTTGATCGCTTCGTTCGTTGGTACTCGAGGTCGGTCACCCTGAAAAGAAGAAGAAGAAGAAGAAGAAGAAGAAGAAGAAGAAGAAGAAGACGACGACGACGAAAAGGAAGAAGAGTGGAAAGAGGCTGACCAGTCGAGTTTACTCTCTGCAGTCGACCAGTCTCCTCTTCTCCCGAGCCTCGTTCCTCTTTACTTCTTCTTCGTTACTTCTCTCGACTTTCACCGACGCGAAAAATTTAAAAAGGTACCTCGGTCCGGGTCAAGTTGAAGGGGCCGTTTGACGATGACTAATTAATTAAAGAACGCCAACGATCGTCCCTAACTACAAGACTTTTCTTCCTTTCTGACAAATTTTCATCGTAAAGCCCTGAAACGAAATGTCTAATTAAATTTAAATCGCTGTTGATATTAATCGATCGGAGGAAAAGATTAAAAATCGTGATCCTTTTCCGGTGACATTTCGAAAAAATGTCTATTCCACTTTTCGGTAGATCTTTGATCGTTATCGGTCGCCGAGGTACGATCGACGTCCTCCTCGACAATGCACTTCCTTTCCGCTCGGGGTGCGTCGCGTTATCTCGAAAATTACCCTCTCATTTTATTCTTCTTTAATATCACGGTCCGGCTAATTACGAGCGCGCGAAAATATTCTTTAATTACCGTTCCCCTCTCGTAATCAGCGCTTCCCTGAAACGCGACGCGTCGGAGAAAGAATAGGGAGACGAAGAAGGAAAGAGAAAAAAAGAATTGCACGTAAAGGAAGAAGAAAAAGTCGTCGCGAGAGATCATTGAAATTAAAAAAAAAAAATTGTTATCGTCTTTCAAAAAGTTTCTCTTCGTCCAATCGTTCCTTGAAAAAGAAGATAAAAAATAGAGAAGGAAGATCGCAAGAAGGGACGATCACACTGGCAGATTCGTACGTTTTCTTACTCAAGCGAAAAGAATGCGAGCTATCCTGCGCGCGCGAAGCATCTTCCGACACGACACGAGTGAGATTGAGAGAGAGAGAGAGAGAGAGAGAGACATAGTAGGAGGAGGAAAACGTGGGAGGACGCGTGTACGTAAATAGCCGAAAAGTTACGGCACGGTCCGTTTTCACGCGCTGTTACGCTTCGTTCGGTGTTTTCCTGAAAAAAGTTTTGGAAACTTAAGAAATAGGAGGAGAAAGAAGGTGGTGGATTTACGCGTCGGAGAAAATTTTATCGGACGATTAAAATATACATTTACGTCGCAAGAAAAAGAAACGACCAAGGGAAGAATCGAAACGCAGCATCCACGCGAGGGTTGCGAAGCGTCGCGACGGTGTCGCGACATCGCCATCGCCCTTCCGTCCTTGCTCCCACCCTCGTTCGTCGCTGTACTCGTTTTTCGATGAGCTACAAAGGGTTGTCGGCGATCGTTTTCCGCGCACACCGTTCTACACACACGCGCGCGTGTACGTACATTTTTTCTCCCTCCTTCTTCGTCCTTTCCGCTCTTTCTCTCTTCTTTCTTTTTTATATTCTTCTTTTTTTTATATATCCTTTTTTTTTGACACTCGCTTCGGGTGTCCGGTGGAATCGAAGCACACCCGGGAGACCAATATCGAGGCACGTCCATTTCGCGCGGCAGATTATTTGGAACGTTGTTAGGGGAGAAAAAGAGGGAGGGAGAGAACGAGCCTGAACACGACGCGTGCTGGGATCGAGCGCGTAGGTCAGGCATTCTCGGCCATCTCTCTCTCTCTCTCTCTCTCTCTTTCGCAGGCCAGACTATCGATTTCATCAAAATTTAATACGACTGCGAGTTGCCTTTTTCTCTCTCTCTCGTAACGTTGGCAAGACGTGGACGAGTCTCCTTTGGAAGGTTCGTCCCTCGGCCCTCGAAGAATATTTTTCAAGCTACTTTTCTTTCTCTTATCGAGTATCGAGGAGCGTTTTAGAAGAAGAAACCAAACTAAAACGAATTCGACTCCTTCGCCACGTCTGCGAATTTACTCGCGCGTGTACGATCGCCAGATTTATCGTTCCCTTTCGATTCGGAATATCAAAGAGTCGTCCCTCGTTCTCCGTCTCTTTCTTTCGTAGAATATTCCCCGTCGTTCGAAAGACGCGACCCATCCTATCGAGCTCTTCTTCGTATCTTCCTCGACTTTGGATTAAACGATCTCGTCGTTCTCTTTGCAGAATACGAAATATATCTTTTATTCAATTTTTCTTTCTTTTCGATCGACCATTACAGTGATTGTCTATCGATATTCGTTAATAATTTTCAACGGATTGGGATGATTTAAATGGAGGAAGAAACGAAGGAAGAAAAAGTACGGACGGGAAGAAGACGAAGACGAAGACGAAGACGAAGACGAAGACGAAGACGAAGACGAAGAAGAAGTAGAAGAGGAAAAAGAGGTTGCTTCGCAGCGTTTCTCTCTGGATGTAACCAAGAGGAGAGAAGAAGAGAAAACGATGAAGCGATGGGGGGGATAAGGGAGGGAGAGGTAGTAGTCGTAGCGACGGCCCTGAGATATGATAGCCGGTTATCATACCTCCCCGCTATACCTCCGTTACCCTCTCTTCTCTCCTTCTTTTGCCCTCCATCCCCTCCTTTCTACCGTCTCGCCGACAACCGGTCGTCTAGACGGCGCGCACACACTGACGCGCCTTCGCATCGCTCTCTCTCTCTCTCTCTCTCTTTCCTCCCTTCCCCTCCCCTCCTCTGGCCCCTTCTCTTTTTCTTCCTTCGTCCCTTGCGATAGAGTCGCGAATCGGAAGAAAAGCAGATTCTTCTTCTTTTTCTCTTTTTCTTCTTTGTTTCGTGCCATTTTATTTTCCCTTTACATTTTCTTTTTTTTCCGAGCTTTTCCATCTTGCTAACTTAATCGCTATTACGCAACTGTATCAAATCGAAAGTTTATACCTTTTTAAGCGATGCCAAACTCCGAAACATAATTTTACTTTCGAGAGAAAGAGGAAGGGGGAGAGAGAGAGAGAAAGAGAGAGGAGATCGATCTAGAGTAGGATCGAGCAAAAGTTGCGCGTGCACGCATATAAGCGAGGAGTATAAAAGGAGTAGGTGGGAGTAAAAGTAAGACAAGGATGAAAACAAGGAGGAGAAGAGCAGGTGGCGAGGATAGTGGTGGGGGCCCGAGTGGTCTTCTCTCTAGCAAAAAGAGGGGGGAGGAGGAGGGCGAGTGGCACGCGCTGCTTTCGACTCGTCAAAACAGAAAGCGACAGTCGGTCAAAACGACATTAGAGAAAGAAAGAGCGAGAGGTAGTCGTTTTGCCGTCACTGCTCGCGACCTTGGCCGAGGTAAGGTCAACCTCTGAGGCTCCTTAAAGCGCGTCTCTTCTGCAGTTTCGCGAGACTACCTACATACCTCTTTCTCTCTCTCTCTCTCGCTCTCGCGCGCGCGCGCGCGCTTTCTCTTACGCTTCCACGATCTCGCTTGTGGGTTGCGTCTGTGAGACTTTAGACTCACTCTATCTCTCTCGTTTGGTGTCACAGTCGGATGGTGGGGGAAACGAACGTCTGTTGGTACCCCCTAGACGAGTATACGTGTATTTGTACGACTGTCGCAATCGAGGGCAACACCGATCTTCTCTTTCTCTCTCTCTCTCTCTCTCTCTCTCTCTTTCGCGCTACTCGTTTAATGATTTCATTGATTTAAACGATTTCACGATCGTAGAGTTCGGCTATCGATCCGAGTGTTGTAGCAGTATCAAACCCGTTATAATTTCAAGGGTAATTTCCCCTCGATTGGAAGGGTAGAGTATATTCGAATCAATGGAGTCAAATGAGAAAGAGGGAGAGAGAGAAAGTATACGCGCGTTTACGACTCTTGTAGAAATTCCAAAGAACTATCTTCCCGTTTTTCATTTTCCTCTTTCTCTCTTTCTTTCTTTCGTCACATCGAAAGAACGAAGTAACTTCGACGTTGAAAATCAAGACCACCCTCGATCTTTCTTTGCCAGTCTTCTTTATGTACATTGTGTATCATACATACTCTCGTACGTACATATATGTATATGCGAGTCGTTCGCGAAGTCTCGTCTCTCGTAGGTCGCTTGCCACCGCTTCGCGGCTGATTTTTCCGTCGCCCGTGCAAGACACGAACGAGAATGAGGAGGAGAAGGAGGAGGGGGAGGTGGTAGTGGAGGAGGAGGAGGAGGAGGAGGAGGAGGAGGAGGTGGGAGAGGAGGAGAGATGGCGGAGGAGGTGAGCCGAAGAAGAGCGTGGAAGAGGGAGAGGAGCCGACCGGCTGACGATGGTCGCGTCGAGCCGCACGAGGGAGAGTGAGAGAGAGAGAAAGGGTGGTGCGGGAGCGTCGCGTCGTCCTCTTCGTCGATACGCGCACACAAACATACACAGAAAACTCGGAGAGACGAATGCGCATTGGTAGGGGTAAACGCGAGCGCCTCGCGCCGTCGAGTGGGGAAGTCGAGTAGGTGGGGGTAACACGACGGTGCTGCAGCCTGACAGCCACCGGACGAGTTCAGTCTGCCGTCGGACTTGGAACGCGTTGGGTTTCGTTGTGCGCTAACGGACGCGCATTTACGCACGACGACACGACTTTATACTCTCTCTTCTTCTTCTTCTTCTTCTTCTTCTTCTTCTTCTTCTTCTTCTTCTTCTTCTTCTTCTTCCTCCTCCTCCTCTTCTTACTCTTCTTTTTCTTCTTCTTCTTCTTCTTCTCCTACACTTTTCTTTTCGCTCTTTTTCTTATTATTTCTTTCCCTCGTCCAAGCGTCGCCAAAGCATCGTCCTAGCATCGTCCTATCATTCCACGTACCTTCCGTAGAAATATCGACGTTCCTTTCGATATCTCTCCATCCATCTCCTTCGTCGAACGAAGAATCCAGCTGCGAAGATAAAAACGAAAAACGGCTTTCGCGAAATACTCGGATGTAGCAGAAGAGTGACGTTTCCGCGAATCGCATCGGTGGAAGTCGGCCAATAGAGTCGTGTGCCTAAGAAACACGTCGTCTATTCTTCTGCAAACTTCTCTCTTCGTAATTCGTCCTCATCTTTTTCTTCTCTTTCTTCGACGCAGAAGAAGAAAAAGATATCGTGTGTCTTGCGGATATCAGTGCGCGAGGGAAAGGACGGAGCCGAAGATATTATTCGACCGCGAGTGTCGGAGGCGAAATTCCTGTGCTTCGATTGCTTGTTCGCGCGCGCGAGAGAGAGAGAGAGAGAGAAAAGAAGAAAGTGGGGGGCGGGGTGGGAGAGAAGAAAAGTAACATCGTCGTTTCTCGTTTCTCTCGTATCTCCCATCACGAAAAAGAGGGTTGCGCGGGCCAGAAGAGACAAGGATCTCTAGGAGGTGGGGAGTTGAAAGTGCAACGATAGAGAAGAGAATCGTCGACGGTGGCAGCTTGACAGCTGACGGTGGTGGTGCGGTGTCTAGCTAGTTTCCAGTTTCCTCGGCAACCTGGCGGCTCCGTTCAAATGAAGCTGAGGCGTCGCTGCATGCAGACGCTCGGCGTCTCCGTCAAACAGTTGAGGAGAAAGCTCTTCGAGTTGGGCGCACGCATATTACACGCACAGGGCTCGAAACCGCGCGACATGGCCTTGGTGGTACGTTTTGTGGCTTTTCACCAACAAACATATATCCACGTATTATTTTTTTCTTTCTTTCTCCTTTCACACAGCCAAAGAAAGAGCGTCGTACTCGCCGTTAATCGATACGCGAATCGTTTCCATAAGAAATAACGAAACGATGGAAAAGTCGCGAGAGCGACTATCAATTTTTTAACGTCGAATTTAAAAAAGCACGTCAAAGTTGATTCTTCGCTTCGATCCGCGTTCGTCCTATTAGAGAGGGAAGCTTTCGTTTCTATCCGCTTTAAACCACGGTAGAGGGAGAGAGAGAGAGAGAGAGAGAGGGGAAGAGGCAGACGTAGACGGTCTCTTCGATCGACCGACGGACAATGCCGAGGAGAGAAGAGTAGAAGGAAAAGAAAAAGAAAAATCAAACGTCGTTGTCTATGCGCTTCTCTCGACGTTTAATAAATTAGCGTTAAACTCGTTAGGCAGGCACACTCGGTCGAGAGACGTGATTTTTGTGACGTACGCATACTCACGCACGCGCATTCTATCGCTTATTATTCATAACGCGATACTTGGTATGTTTACAGTTTAAGAAAATACATATTTATAGGCGGTTACGAGTGCCCAAGAAAATTTTGCAACAACGATGTACGTACGTCTCATCGAGGTTTCTATTAACGAAAACAAATAGTATTCGTCTGCGTCTTTTTCTTCTCGTTTTTTCTTTATCATTTCGTCGTACTACCGACTTTGCGTCGATAACGTAAACACGTCGGTATCTTTGAAACGTTCTCTTTCGCTGTATTTCCTATTCTCGAATAATACTCGATACCGAGCAACGTCGTCGTCGTCGTCGTGAAAAAAAGAGAGAAAGGGAGAGGGATTTTTAACGTCCCTGTAATTTTTCTTTCTTCCCACGTCTTTATCCCCGATGGAATCGCAGACGTCGGTAATACGCTCGTGAGTTGTGGAAAAAGAGGAAAAATTCTATGTGCCCCTCTATGCGAGCTCCGATTTTGCAGCTAGCGAATATAAGTTAGAGATAGAGAGAGAGAGGGAAGTACGAGGGGAAATATAAGAGGAGGGAGAAAGAGAGAGGCCGTTACACCGTCTGCCTCGTGTTTCTTCCGTCTGGCCCAGAATGCGAACCGGGCTTTCACTGCAGTTTTCTCGTCTGGGTCGGCAGCCCGTCTCTCTTTCTCTCTCTCTTCTTACGTCCCTTCTCCATTCATCTCTCTCTCTCTCTCTCTCTCTCTCTCTCTCTCTCTCTCTCTCTCTCTCTCTCTCTCTTTCGCTCGCGTCTCGTCGGTCGATACCTTCGCGTTGCACTTTTAAATGTCATCAGCCTTCGTGCGAGTCTCTCCGAGCTGCTCGAGTATAGAACGAGAAAGAGCGAGAGAGATACGGTCCTTTTCTTTCTTAGGTAGGACTTTTCTTTTAAACCTTGCGAAGGAGCGATGGGAACGAACGAGCTTCGTTGCAAAGTCGACACGCTGATTCGCACGTGCAAACCATTCTCCGATTGCCCCCTAATCCGTTGATCGAATCGAACGACCCTTATCGGACCAAATGAAATATAAATGAATTCTAATAAGAGTTCCGACATACGTATCAGACAGCGTGCCTGGAAATTATAGACAGCACGTAACTCTCTCATCCATAATCGTTTACACGCTCGCGCACATGGAAATTTATAGGAAAAAAGTATACACGTGTTTCTTTCGTCGTACGTCAGCGAAAGAATAAATACCTTGTCAAAGTGGCAAATTAAGGTCAGTCGATTCTTTAAGAAAGAAAGACGTAGAAGAGAGAGAGAGAGAGAGAGAAAGAGGCAGTAGGCCAACGTTTGCGCAAGTGTCGAACACGTCGATGATCTAAACTGATCGATCTATCGAAGCTCCCTTTTCAATAGGAAATCACGAGGCTCGGGTTGCTGCTCGCTGAATAGAGTTCGATTCACCGTGACGTATCGAGTTTCCCTCGCAGTCGACTTATCGTCGAGGCTCGTTAACCCTTTCGTTACTCGTTCCACGCATCGTCTCTACCGGAAACAGCCGCAATGATTATTCGAGTATCACCTTTTCCACTCTTTTTTCCTATTTCTCTCTCTCTCTCTCTCTCTACCTCTCGCACTCTGTTTTCTTTCTTATCGATCGTTCCTTTCGAGAGACCGTAAAGTCTCTCGACGACGACGACGACGACGACGTTCTCTTTTCGCCAGCCGGAAAAAATGGGTCGGCTCGCGCTCGCAACAAACTCCTCCTATCTATTTTTAAACACGGGGTCTCGTACTTTGCGTTAATTTAATTAAACGTTAATGAGGGTACGACGATACGTAGGTGGGAGCGTAGGAACGTTGGTCGAGTCGCGGGCCGTCTCTTTCCACGATCGCGTTAAATCATTTTTGAAAAATTTCTGCATTTAATTCGTTATTTATTTCTTTCGTTACACGCGAACAGTGTAAGCTTGAATTCATTGAACGATCAATCGTGTGACGTGTTTTTATCGACTCGCACGATAAGGATAAAGCGTTTATCGGTACTATCTTAAGCATTTTTGGCCAATTTCATTTGCTCGTAGAGTCTCGTGAAACGTAAGCGAGAAAAAGAGTTTCGGGAAAGCGTAGCTTAATTACGAGTCTCGTACGAGTCTGGTGCACCTGTACGATGACGACGACGACGACGACGACGACGACGACGACGACGACGGCGACGAGGAGGAGGAGGAAGGCACGTTACGCGCCATTGCCACTCGTCGCTTTCCATTGTACGAATACAATTTACGAGAATGCATTTACGTCGATCTTCCCGACACAACAATGCCTCTAATTCCACGATTCCCGTTGACTTATTGGACGGTTACAAAAGGCGAGCCTTCGCAGGAAATTACCTTGACGGTTTAGCGAGTAAAATCGATGAAAAGGATGAAAGAGAAGAGAAAAGGATGTACTTTTTTCTCTTCTCTTTTGAAATCGATTTGGACTTTTGCACTCGAACGAAACCTTCGCACGTGCGCTCGACTCTGGCAACGCTCGTCGTGAATGATTAATCCGAGATACGGAGTTCGATATCGAGACCAGACGGAACTCCCTCGACGAAAAAATAACAAAGTCCGGAGAGGAAGAGATCCGAAGAAAAATATACGGGTCGAAATTAAGAGAAGTTTCCTGTCAAAGTGGCCTGCCGCCGCGGAGGTAAACTTATCGCTAAGGGTCGACAAACAAACGCGCTTTGGGTACGCGTATGTAGACGCGAAAACTAAAAGCAGGAGCACGTAAGTGCGCTCGCACTCGCTCGCGCACGCCATTTTAAAGGTCTTCTTGTAATTAACCGTCTAGACTCCCGACACTATTATCTGGCCCTCGTTAGCGTTATCTCCGTCAAACGGGAAGCGTCTGCTGGGAAGTTACGTAAGTGTGTACGTGTGCGTACGTATCTATGATCCGCGTATAAGTGTTGCATGCGGGTACTCGTGAAAATGGCCACAGGTTGCGTCACGTTCGAAGCTTTTACGTCGCAATCGACGATCGACGAGGGAGGCGAGAAAATCCTCTTCCGGGCATTACGAGCTATAGAATTTCGTCGTTGAGAAAAGTCTGATGGAGAGGGAGAGAAACTGTACTTCTTCGAAAGCGAAAAAAGTACGATAGCACCGACGTAGTCGAAACAATATCGTCGTGACCGTCGTTATCGTCGACTCGTCCTCGCCACTAGTCACCATTATTTTCAGATCACGAGAGAGAGAGAGAGAGAGAGAGAGCGAGCGGGGGCAGCGTTCGGATGCCAGCGTTATCGCTATCGACTTTTTTTTCTTTGTCAACGTCTACGTAAATTTGTTATGCCGCTTATCGTGCAGTTTGGGGATTAGCGCATTTTTATAGAGGAAAAAAGAAAGTTTATACATTTGTAAAAATATTTTAATCGCATCGTCGCGTCGCGCGTAACCGCTCGTAGACGGCAAAGACAACGTCGTCGTAGTTATCGTCCACCGTCCGATGGAACCTATCCGTCTCGTGGCCTTGGGCGATAACGATAATTGGCAGCCCGATTACACGTGCTACGCCGGATCGAACCTATGTAGCTAGCCTATGTTAGACTTCTATACATGTATATCCAACGAACGTGTATATACGTACATATATATGCATGTATATATGTACACGTATCGACGATTACATCAACCTAGGACAACCATCGATCCGATCGATCTCGATCCATCGGCGCGAATCTTGATTTTACACCACCGTCGAGACGAGCGAGTCGATGCGATAATCCAAGAGAAAACATTTATATCCTTATCAATTTCGCGCGCTCTCTCTCTCTCTCTCTCTCTCTCTCTCTCTCTCTCTCTCTCTCTCTCTCTCTCTCTCTCTTTCTCTCTCTCTTTCTCCTTCTCCGTCGATACGACTTCAGGAAAAAAGGGCAATGTTTTTTTTCGTGCAGCATCCACTTTGGTCCAGATTCAACGAATCGAATTAATCGTTCGGAAAGGAAATTACTCGATTAATTGGAAGATCTCAAAGTGAATCGTGGGCACATACCACGTGTTTAGAGAAACGTTCACGGAGAATCAGCATCGCGGCACCCTCGAGAAGTCGATCTCTCTCTCTCTCTCTCGTCGATCGATCGACCAGCTTCACCCTCTCTCGCTCTCGCTCTCAGAACGTACCCCGTGGACATTATACGCGTCTCTAGTCTTCTCTGGAGCCGTAGTGTCCGATCAATACCAGTGCGAGGCACAGCAGCAGGCGTCTCACCGCCCCTCGAACGCCTCGTCCTTCTCTTCCCGTTGCTACTCTCCTGCTAACGCTTCAACTACACCCGCTCGAGCTTTCCCTTTCGACGGCCTCCGTGGAAACGCGGAGAACCCCTTTAAAACTTTAACTCGAGCCACTCGGCGAAAGCCCTTTTTCGAATCGAGTTTCGCGCGCTTCGCCGTACCTAACGGGCGAAAAAGAAAATGGAGAGAAAAGGAGAAAGAGACGAGGAGGTCCGACGCGGAACGTTTCTTCGGGTTAAATCTAAGAAGCTCCCAACGGTGTACGTTTCTACGTACGATAGGGAGAAGAAACGGGGGCGGTCGATCGTCGTGATAGGAACGTACGAATCTAGGGCGCCGAGCTAGTCTCTCGCTACGTCGCGTCGCGCGTTTCTCTACTTTCTTCATTTTCTTTCAAACTTCCCACGCACGCACGCGTACGCTTCGATACATTCGTCGTACGTCGAGGTGGAGAGACAAATTTCAACTCGTACGATAAGACGTCATTGAGAGCGAACGACTCGAGACGATAACCTCGGAATTCGCAACGCGCTCTCTCTCTCTCTCTTTCTCTCTCTCTCATACGCACGCACACGCGCGCACGCACGCACGGACAGACACGCTCTCCGTTCGTCGATAGCACCGCCCCCGAGAAAAACGACGATTTTTTGCTTTTTTCGTTTCCGCGCTATCGTCGCTCCGACTTCTTTAATCTCTATATTTTTTTCCTTCTACCGTTATTTTCTTTCTTTCGTCCAATCGATTTCCCGTCTCTCTCGATCGTTCCTTACGGTTTGAAGATTTTCTAATTTCCGCGGCATGTCGATAAAATTGTAATTGCGATCGTAGAACGATTATCGAAGAAACAGTGGCGTGGCCAAGGAATTTATACATCGAGCTGGTCACGGACGATTGTCTTCGTCACGGTACGAATTGCATATATAATAGCTGTGAATGCGTTCGTCTCCGACGTATACGTATGTGTGTTTCTGGGCGTGATTCGCCACTGCCAAAATACGAGACGAGACGAGACGAGACGAGACCGACGATCGTTTCAGACGAACTGGCGACCAGTGATCAGTCGATTTTCCTTTTCTCTCTTTTATCCTCTCGAAGCAACGAATAAAAGCCAAGCGAACGAAATGAAGCGCTTGGATGCCGCAACAAGTTTTCATGGAAATTGGCATGATTTTTAAATTTGGCGCGCGTTCGAGCCGCGATTATTCGAAATGGTCGAACGCGCTCGTTCCGCTCGGTCGAGCGCATTTGCGTCAATCGCGACCGCGTCATGCCTTCTCCTTCGCGCAAACGGTTGAATTATGCGAGCGATTATCGTTAAAGCGAGATCGATCGTATCGAGATTGATGCGAGAGGTGGGAATTATTAAGGAATCGCGGTCCGCTGCGATCGACGTTAGAACGATCTTTTCTTTTCTTTCTTTGCAATGAAAATGGAAGAACGTCCGTTGCGATCGAAATGAGTGGATGGAAAGAAAAGAAAACAACAGAAAAAGTAAAAAGTAAGAGAAAGATCGAGGGGTGAGAGAGAGAGAGAGCGGGGATGGAAATTCGGATATCGTTCGTTCGAGTTTCACGGGGAGGAAGCGACGAAAGCCAAAGGCCAGGTCTACGCGCGAGCTTTATATCTTGGCGCAGCTTTAACATATTCATAGAAACTTCCGGCTTACGTCAAAGAGATTCTGAGCCGTGACGCGCGGGTGCATCCGCGTTATTATTATACGAAGACCGTGCTAGCGATAGGGATTAATTAACGTTGCATAGGCAGTCCCGCCGAAAGGAAAACCGAATTGGGCAACTCTTCGGTCTTTGGCTTTGTCGAACGACGAACGTCTCGGCTCTGTCGGAATTTATCGCGCGCGTTTAAAAGAAAAGAACAAGAAATGACACTTTCCCGACGCGACCCGAGCAAAGACGATCTCTCTCTCTCTCTCTCTCTCTTTGTCTCGTAGAGTGACCTTAAATTGGCTCCGCTCGCCGGCTAGACCGAACTCAGACGCTTTTACGAGCGAGAGAAAACGGGACGGAAAATCTCTTGTACTTTGGCCGATCCAATCGTACCTTGTTTCTTGGCTAACGACGACCCTAACATGACTACGACGAAACTAACGGAACCATGTACTTTTCTGTCTTTTAAACAGATGCTATCGATGGGTTCGGCATTGGACGTTCGTAGAGGAGGAAGAGAAGGAGGCGAAGTAGGAGGAGGTGGAGGTGGACGAAGAGACGGAGGGGGTGCCGAGGCAACAAACGGAAACGCGTTGGCCCGAGGCGTTCGAATAGCAGCTGCCGCCGTTCGTGGACAGGGTGATGTCCTTCAGCAAGAAGCGATGGTCGCCGCAGCGAGAGACAGGGCGATCAGGACAGGTAGCGTGAGGCAAGATCTCGCCCTCAATCTACCTCCGCGGCTGGAGCTCCCGGATGGCGAGGAACGCCCTTACGGGGCGCAAACCAATCTGCATCTTCGTGACCCCTTGCAGGTGAGTTCTTTTTCCTCCTTCTCCACCTCCCCCTTCTCCGCCTCCGCCGCCTCCTCCGCCGCCGCCGTCGTCGCCACCGCCGCGCCTCCTACTCTATCTCGTAGTCAAAACACGCGATAACGCGCGATTTGTGACGCGAGCAAAGACGCAACATCTTCCATTTATTTTCACGTTTACTTCGAGGAAAGAGACGATTCGCGTATCCCGGCGACACCCAACGAGAGATCGATATTGTATCCGATCGAACGATCGGTGATAAAAGCCACGATCGAGAGCGCGGAGAGATCTCGATTCTGCGCGATCCGCTAGAAAATACGTTATTCGACTTTAAAGCGTCTCGCGTCTCCCGACACCCGTTCCCGGCTTGTGCTGCGCCGAAAAGGGTTCGCGCCGTAAAATACCGTTTTGAATAAACCGCTCCCCGAGTGGTACGCGCGCCATCCTCCTAACGTTCTACCACGAATAATATATAATCATCTCGTTAAGCGTGTTAGCGCCAAAGGGGAGAGAGTATTGATTTCGATAAAAATACTTTAAGATCGTTTAACCATTCATTCGCTTTAGATCGCACTTCGCGCTGTAAATACTCACCCGCGCGCATTGTTTACCTTATCATTAATCCTATCCAGAGAGCGAACGATTTAAGAAAAACAATGTCAACTTTTTAGGAAAGCGAGATCTACCAAAAGTGCATACGGCCACCACCGAACCGGACTATCTTCGATAGCGAGAGTCCACCCCCGTATCGTAGCCAATCGGCACTGTTGGAGCCACCGGAACAAATAGTACGCTGTCACAGCGCGGGTAGCTCCCTGCTGAAAATGTTTCGCAAGTTTCCAAGTTCTGCTAGTAGTAGTACGTCGTCGTCGTCGGCGGTGGGGGCACCGACGCCACCGAAAAAGTCCACCCTGTCCAGCTATTCCGAGTCCAGTAGCAACCTCAGCAATCTGTCCACTCTGACGGTGGTGCCCTGTGAAACGGACGAGAGTCAACAGGAGCAGCATCACCATCGGCAGAAACGCGTCTGATCCGAGGCCAGTGGTGGTGGATCCTCGTGTCCGAGGAAGAGGCGAGCGTTCCTTCCTTTCAAGAAGAAGAAGAAGAAGAAGAAGAAGAAGAAGAAGAAGAAGAAGAAGAAGAAAAAGAAGACTCTCCTCTCGACAGCGTCATCGACCATCGACACCGACGACACGACGATCCTCCTACTCTTTCTTCGCGGTGCGCCACTTGAAGACTGAACTACGACCAATAGCAACGGCAACGCAAGACTTCTCTCTCCATTGCTTTTGGTTCGAGGACCAAGCGAGAACGACGCCGAAAGAGAGAGTAGAGTACGGAATGAGAGAGAGAGAGAGAGAGAGAAACAGAGACAGAGAGAGAACAAGAGAGGAATACCTAGTCCTCTTCTTTTTCTTCTCTCTCTCTTCCTCTCTCTCTCTCTCCCTCTCCCTCTGTCGCTCTTTCTTCGTTTCTTTCTCTTTTTACTATATAAACGCTATCCTGCAGATCTCATACTATTCCAAAGCGCGATACATAGGAGAGGGAGAGATTAAATCTTGCAAAGAGAGAGAGAGAGAGAGAGAGAGAAACGAAGAGTTCGTATAAGCTGAGATGCTGCTATTTTATTTCCATGTAATCTCGTTCCGAGGGAGGAAGAGAGAGAGAGAGAGAGAGAGAGGGAGGGGGGGGAAAGGGAGAGGGACATAGGACTGGACCGTAATAAGGGAGAAGAAAATCTATCGCTCGCCTCCCCTTCGACGTCGATGGGATCGAATAATGGACGATTCGCAACAGTGTCGCAAAAGTTTTCTTCGAGAAAAGACTTAGTAAATTATTTATTGGCGATATTCGCGTTCTGCCTTCTCTTATCGAGAAATTGTGGCAGACGAGAGTGAATGAGTGAGAATGAGAGAGAGAGAGAGAGAGAGAGAGAGAGAGAAAGGAATAAATGCGAGCGTGTTAGGGAAGGAAGACCAATTGAGAGTTGAAAGGGCAAAAAAACGAAAAAAAAACAGAGAAAGAAATGAAAAAGTAGTGCCAAGAGCGAAAATAAGAAGGAAAGAAACTTTGTAAATATTAGATTAGGTAGTTCAATATCACAATATAATTATTACGACTAAAAATTATATGCTACAATACCGATTAAAAGTAAACATCCAATATACGTTACGAACACGCATACCATTTAAAGATATGAGCTGGCACGCTCTCGGTGCCGGGCCGTACGAAAGTGATGTTTTTTTTTTTCTTTCTTCGCGGGACACGCGCGTCTTTCTCTTTTTCAAAAAGATGGCCACGTTTTTTTAACGATCGTTGATTCGTCCCTTTTCTTTTCCTTGTCTAAACACGTACGTTTTCATTCTCGTAGGTTTTCTCGTTGCAAAGGATATGCTTTATATATATATATATATTTTTTTTCCTTTTCCTTGAAAGCGAAGAGAAAACCAGAGACGTTCACGTTTTAGTGATCGATCGATGCCACTCTTCTTTTTCAAACGCTTTGAAAAGCTACGACCCGATTGACGGAGATTAGGAGGAAATCGACAAGGACGCGTTCGAAGGACGCGTGGCCATCGGGGGGTTCGTTTCGCCAGTCGCGTATATTCGAATTTGACGACGGCGCATATCCATCCACGTTTCGTACGGCCCTGCGTACATACGTCTGATATAAACACACGCTACTTTTATTATTATTCGAGTAGATAAGGCCTCAGTTTTTGACGAAATAGGACGAGATCCGTACCCGGTCGTTGCCTTTTCGAGTCTCGGCGTCGACGAGAGGAGTTGCGCGAGATCAAATAATTAATTAATTAATTAATCGATTAATAGCTAGAAGAAATTGTTTACACGGCGACCTTCGTCGATCTATTTTCGTACGAAATAGGCCGACGCGAATGAATTCGGGTTCGAGATTAATTCCTAGGCGCGTAGTTTAAATCCGGTAAACGAGTAAAAAGAAATAGAACGATACGTCGTAGGTCTCCGCTGTATTCCAAAGTTCCTACCCGCGATCTTTTCTTCGACGATTTGTTTCTGACGCGAAGGAAGAAGACGAAGAAGAGGAAGAGGAAGAGGAGAGAAAGAAAAAAAAAAGGAAAAATTAAGTAAAGGATAGATAGAGAATTTGGTAGATCGACTCGCGTCTCGTCGAGCCCGAGCTCGGATACGCTTCCCGGGACGGAACGAATCACCCGAGTATCTCATGAGAAGTCACCAATTATTGTAATTTTAAACGAAAAGAAATCCGACGAAGGGGAAGGAAAGTTTAAACAGGTGCGAACCATTTTCCGACGCGTTTCCCTCCAACGATTCGCGGATCGCGTGCGTCGCGCGTCACGAGCTAGCCGCGAGATGGATTCGAAAAAAAGGAAAAAAGAAAAAAGAAACGAGTCGGCTAAAACTGGAGCGCGCCGAGTATGATAGGAAAAATGCGTTTTAAAAGAATCTTTTATTCGTGAACGGGCTGCGCGACACGTGCTCCCCGCCAAAGGTCGTAGCTTCCAAAATGTTGCGTTCTTTGTCGTTTCTTTGAACGAAACTCGATTCGATTATCCACGTAGACAAATTTTGCAAGTCGAACGATCAGGCTCGAGTATTTTTCTATCGCTGTCATTGAGAGTCAAAATATCGCCGTCCGAGGTTAAGAAATACTTGAAACCTATTTGCGACTTGTTGCTCGTAGAGAATATTCTATCCCGCTCTCAATTTATGCAACAATAGGAAATTACGTTTAACGCGTATCGCAACGATTGTCTCAATGTATCGCCGTTTGAAATCTGTAGTACGTCATAAAAAATATCTTCGTAGGCCTACTCGTTTCATCCTTCGAGAAACGCCGTAAGACCGAAAACTGTTATTTCGCTCGACGAATTCTCGACTCGATGAAATCACGAATGCTATTACCGTATTAGATATCTTTCCTTCGAGCAAATCGTTTGATCGTATCGATCAATTTTGGAAGACGATATTTTTCGTTCGGTGCGATCGCAATTGGAAAAATTCCACGTAAGGTTACGTAGACGATGCCTGTAAATATTTTGGAACGTACGACCATTGGGTAAAATTGTTCATGGCCCGTTCTATATCGGCGAAACTCGAGTGAAATGAATATCAGTAATTTTGTTCTATCGTTGAAATTTATGAATGGAGATGATATTCGCTGTTCCGGTTTTAGGTGATACTCGGCCAAGTAGCGCGCGACGTCGCGTTCCTTCGAATCTCGCGAGTTCTACCACGAATCACGCGACCGTGAATCGACCCATCGCGATTCGATAATCGAATTCGTTCGGCGCGTAAAAAATAACGTATAACGACGACAGAGTCGGAGCAGAAGCAGGAGAGAGAGAGAGAGAGAGTTGGGAGGAGAGGAAAGAAGAGGGTTGGAAGAGAGAGAGAGAGAGAGAGAGGGAGAGAGCAGTGTTTACCCAAAAGTCCGCTATCATGCCTTTCGAGAAAATATACATGTCCGGGCAGTTTTACAAACGAAATTCGACCCCGTGTTTCTCTCGACGCACGTTGCGAAACAACGTTCGCAATAACGTTCGCATTGGCAAAGTTTTCATATAGAGTGGAATAGGGGAGAATAAAAAAGCAAAGAAATCGTTTCTCCATCGCTCAAAATGTGTTCAACGCGCATGCAATATTTAAATGGCGAGGATCAATCGTAACCGTATTATTAACGATTGGGTCATCGACGTGGCCTTGCGATCGAGTGAGATGATACGCGTTCAGCGAAGAGATAAGAGAGGGAGAAAGATAGAGAACGAAAAGAAAATGCAATGGGTTCTGTGCAAGTCTCAATTAAATTGTAAATGTTATTAACTTAGATTGAATTTAAAGAAAAAAATAGAAGAAAAAAGAAAAGGAGAAAAAACGTAAGAAGTGAAATGACAATGGAAGTTACCTTAGATCGCTTACTAGACCGAGTTTATGCGCGGGCGATTAATGGAAAGTAAATCCGAAAGAAATTCGTCTAGGAAAAATCTCTTAATTATCATTAATCGTTAGAAGATTCTATAGCGCGCGATAATTTAACGATTTGTTAACGAGATTCGCGGTACGAGCGAAGATTATGAAATCGTGGCCTTTCGACGCAAACGAGAGAGAAAAGAAAAGAAAAGTAAAGAAAAAAAGAGGAAGAGGACGAACGACGAGGAGGTATTTCAAACTCGCCCGCCAATCGAAGAGACACGATCTTCCATTGGAGAGAGTCCAATTAGCTCTTTCACTCGGACGAACGGCTCGGTTCGAGCGTTGGATCTCGGTTCGATACTTATCGAAATGCACGACTTTCAAGACGACGCTTCTGCCATTTTATTATTTTCTTCTCTCGAATTTTGTCGATCTCGGAAGATCTTGTCGAGTGCCAAAGCAAATGGGAATTCGTCGACGAGATCGTTGTTTCGATCATTCTTTGACCCTTCGATTTGTTATTTTTTTGTATTTGTTTTTATATATTGTTAATATGTGTACAAGACGTCTCACGTTTTATGACGTTCCTTGGTATATTGGAAAATACATATCATCTGATTATTAGTCTTTTTTTTTTCTTTTTGTTTCTCTGTTTCGTTCGTCGTATTCGTACAGCGCGTAGGAACGATCGACGAGCGTCGAAACGATAAATTGATCTCGGACAGACGCGTTTTGACAAAATCATCGTGCGATGCGATCTGTGCGCGTCCCATGTACGCGGGATGGTATAACGATGGACGTTAATACGCATTACGTACGCGTTGAAATTTTCTCGACTTTGACGAAAATAGTAGATTCGATCGTTCCTTATCGTCGTGGTCGGCTCAACGAGAACTCTCCAATGAATCTAGTCACGCCGAGCCGTACGTCCGCTCGTCGAAGTAAATCGGTCGATAAACTCTAGCTATTGTCATTAAAAATATTGAAATAGACCACCCGGACCGTCGAGGGAGAGAGATAGAGGGAGGGGGGGGAGGGGGAAAGGAACGTGTTCGAAAAAAATAACGTTGTTTCAATCATCATTTTCTTTTTCTTTTCTTTCCTCGGCGGCGATAGAGGCGGTCGTCTTAGGCGCAAAATAATTATAATAATAATAATGATGAGATAATAATTATAATTAAATAAGAATAATAATGTGATTTCACGAGGTGTGTTCTAAACAAAATTTATTCGTAGCGTCGAGTTTTAACGAGTCAACTCCGAGTCATTCGAGACGCGCAACGGAGTTTCGAATTTGACGTGCTCGCGCGCGCCAAGATAAAGAAAACGAAAGAAAGAGCGGAAGAAGTAGAGAAAAAAGAAAATTTTTTCTATATCCTTTTTTTTTTGTTTCGTTTCTAAGCTATAATTATATCGTACTGTTAATAAGATTGGTGTGTCTAGTCCCTCGCGATGAGAGAATATACTCGACAGAGAGAGAAAGAGAGAGAGAGAGAGACAGAAAGAAAGATAGATAGAAACAATTTTGGTGCGAAGAAATAACGTCCAAAACTCTCCGAGACTCCTCATCGTAGAGCGTACATTTTTCTTGTTAAAAAAAATTTTTAAAAAAACACGCGTAAAGGGAAAGAGCGAGAGAAAAAAATTAAGCAAAGAATAATAATAACAACAGCAACAATAATAATAATAATAATGATAATGATAATGATAATAATAATAATAATAATAATGAATAAATAAATAAATAATAATATTAATAATAATCACATCATCATTAACATCATCAATGCACAGACCCGCTGACTGACGGAATTAAAATGTTTCCTAATCAAAATTTGTAAATGTCTCGTTGTTGTTTCGGGAACGCGCAGTGTCTTTGACAAAAAAAAAGGAAAAAAAAAGAATAGAAAGAAAGGAAGGAATTGTGGAAAGGTGGGGAAACGGGAGGGAAGGATAGGGGAAATAAAATGAGACCGCGTCGTGTGTCGTTCGAACGAAGTAATGACTTTTCATTGTCGCGATTATACAAAGTAGGAAGTGATAAGAGAGGGAGAGAGAGAGAGGGAGAGAGAGAGAGAGAGAGAGAGAGAGTGAGAGAAAGAAATTGGGAAAACCTTTTTTCAAAGTAATCGATCGATGTTGTAGAAACAGTGTCATTTTAAAGTAGTAGGTCGCTTCTACAGGAAAAAAAAGTAAAGTAAAGTAAACTAACTAAACTAAACTAAACTAAAGTAAAATAAAACGAGACTCATCCGGAAAAGGTACGAAGCTCAACGTTATTCGAAAATCGCGCGCTTCGCGAGCGCGCTCGAGGTAAGACGCGAGTCACCGTACAACATGGCATGCGCGCTTGCATGCGCGTGCAAGCTCGCGTGCATCTTCGGGCGCGCTGCGCCGTGCCGCGTACTCTACGGTTTTTTATACAGTAGGATTGTACCAATACCACATAGGGAAAAAAGATGTTCGTTGTTCACTGCTCTGGCTTGCTAGAAAAAAAAAAAAGTATATTCGGGCCTCTCGGAGGCTGTTCGGATCAGAAGAAAAAAAGTAAAAAAGAAAAAGTCGGAGAGAGGGAGAGAGAGGGAGAGAGAGAGAGAGAGAGAGAGGCGTCGAATTAGAAGAAGAAAAAAAAACTAAAAACAATCGAACGTCGATCGAATATAAGCCTATCGATGTGAATTCAATCGAAAGTATAACTTGTTCCGGACAGTCCCCTTCGTGTGCCCATCGATATAAATCGGCAACATTTCGACATTGCAAGATTATTGGTGTACTTATCACGCAGTTTTCTACAAAATAAAGAAAACGATTTTGAAAAAAAAAAAAAATGATAACACGAGCCACATATACCGCAAGTATTTTATTTTTCTTTTAACGACCATTTTTGCAACCTTTCCAGCGTTACTTTTTACAACAAAAGTCGGCCAAGGATAGAAGAGACCAGCGACGAATCATTGAAATTCTAAAGATCGTGATAACGATCTTTAGCGATCGATGTCAACGATCTATGATCGCAGTTTCGAGCGCCATCCGACGGCAATCCATCGGGACTAACTGTACTCCTGACGATAGGCAATGATCGTACACGCGTGTACTCGAGGAAACCAATAAGTATTACGCGCAATAAGCTTACTCTTTCAAAGGTAGTTTAGAAACTTTTATGTCATCTTTTATTCACAAGTAACATTAATTTCACTAATTCTTACGTATTTTCTTTTTTTCAAATTTTCTTCGGATCGATGCGTTAGAACGGATATATTGGCGTTAACGAAAATGTGAAATTATCGTGTCAAAGATTATCTACGCTCGAGATTTAGTACGAGATATGAAATAAAAAAAGAAAAGAATATCGGAACCATAAATAGGTCTACGAGTAAGATTTAATCGACGAACTGGATCAGAAATCGCGCAGCGTAGAGATAAAAGAAGCGTTCGAAGGAGAAGAGCCGAACGAAGAGAGGAGATCGTAAAAATCGAAGGAACATGATCCAGGGATAAGTGGTATCGCGTTCGCAAGGTAAGGCAAGGAGAGACTTCTATTTCCGAGCGGACGACGTTCCAAATTTAAACGACGTCACCACCCGCATTTACGAACGGTCCTGCCTCCTCGGCTTCCTTACCCTACTCCCTTAAGCTGACTTTCACGAAAACCATACCTATATACCAAACGTGCGCGCAAGTCGATCGAGTCAATCGCAAACGACAAAGGACCAATCGTCCTCGCTAGCCGGGAAGGGAATCTAATCTACGTCGAGGTAATTGCCTGGATACCGACGTATTTTATTCCGGTGACACTCTAAAATATTACGGTATCCGCTTCTCCGTGTCATTCCATCGCTCTATTTTTGAACGGCGGAGAAGCTTCTAAGGGGACTTGTTTTGAATCCTCCTCTCGCGAGAGAAACGACTGCGCACGTTGCTTGAAAAAATCTCTCTCTCCCCCTCTCTCTCTCTCTCTCTCTCTCTCTCTCCCGCTCCCTCCCTTCCCCTCCTTCTCTTTCTCTCTCTCTCTCTCTCTCTCTCTCTCCTCTTTCCGCGGTTAGGAACGACGAAAAGACGCTAAATTGCATCTAGTAGGAAGCAAGCACTTCATGGGCTCTATCGGAAACTAGAAACCTAGCACCGTTGATACCCCAGTCATTTATTTTTAGGATTAGGAAACGTGACTTTAGCTCCGGGATTGAATGAATAGAAACCGTTTCACTTCATCGCCGAGGGATTTCTTTTTTTAGTATCAACCACGGCAAACGCTTTGCTGCATTTTTAACGAAGGACTCTGGATACTTCTGTTAATTATTTTTAGGTACAGTGGATGCGAACGTAGCCCTTAAGATTCGATCGAACGCGAGAGCTCTTCGTCGGATTTCTTTTCTAGCGTTGCGCCGTTCGAAGAAACTTTAACGTAGATTTTAATTATCAAACGCGAATGTAGGTCTCATAATGAATGAACATTCCACGTCGTGCCGAGCATGAGCTTAGCATCGACTAGTAACCCTCTCATTTATTTTTAGAACCATTAGACGCGAGTTAAGCACGCAAATTGAATGGACACGTTCGTGGAAATTTTGGAATACGTTGCGTCGATTCTAAAGGTACCGTTGTCTCGGAAGTTCTATTCGAAAATAATTCCGATTCGAAGGATTGGCAGGCTCCCGATAATATCGACAATAATTATCTTCTTCAACGTAGAAGACACGCCAGATTTGGCGCCTGCGTTAAAAGACTCGAATAAACGAACACTCGTTCTTCCGGACGATGTTTCTCAAAAGGCTCTTCTATTCATTGACGAGGTTCAAGAGAACGCGAACCTTTCTTTATACCGTTTTCTTTTTTTTTTACGTTTTCCTCTCCTATTATCGCTTTAATTCGAATTCCCTCTATTAACGTTTTATTCTTTTCGGTATCGTTGTTGGTATCGTTAGCGAGGGGTTGCGTTTCGAGAAATGGAAAGAAAAAAGTAAAAGTCAATTTGGTCGTGTTTAGACGACGTTGCCGAGGCGGGGCGCGTGCGCGCGAAGCGTCGCGACGCAACCCAGACGCCTTCTTGAATGAAACCGTCGCGGCAGTCAGTTCGCATCAAGGCGTCCACCCTCGCTTTCACTTTCACGGACTTTATATTCTCGTATGGTCTCAGCCACGGCCGAGTGACCTCCCGACGGGATAAATCATTTCTTTTTTTCCGAAGACACAACGTCAGGTAGGATCACCAATTTGGTTCTTGTTTTTTTTTTCTTTTTTTTCTTCTTCAAACCTCTTTGATTTTTATTTCCTTCATTTTTTATGCAACGAACGACAACCGCATTCGGTATGAATATCGAATTGGTATCGAATACGCATGTACGGTACTCCGTCGAGAACGACCTACCTTTTTCATTTTTCGTTCTCTCTCTCTCTCTCTCTCATACGTTTTACGTTGACGGAGGAGTTTTTTTTATTCGAACGTTCCGTCCGTTACATCGTCATCCTAATACCCCCGTCTATGCATTTTCAAGAGTTTCAAGCGCGATACATACGATATTATATATCAACGAGACTGTGTATTCTTAAAAAATAGTCATTGCTTGTCTATCGAGAGGCCGGTTCTTTTGGAGCGGAAGCGAGGCCGCCCTTTCATCATCGCGAATCTCGATCGTTGCATATTTTCTTTTCGATCGGGTGCCTATTAGATCGACGTCGGTGATTTTCACGCCAACTCAAACAAACGATAGCCTAGCTAGACTCGCTAAGATTGGCGATCGTACAAACAATCGGTCCCACTTTTAGGAAACATCGGCGTGCTTCCCGATACTCTTTCGCTCCCATGCGGAAGACAAAGAAACGTTGGCTCGCAAGGAACCACAAAACGATATAGATTTCTGATATAGATTCTCCTGGCATTTAATCTGGTAGGGATATATTTTTCGAAAGAGAATGTCGAAACGAGGTCGGAAAAATACGAGAAGCGTCTTTTCGCGATGTTCGGCGAATTCATCGAATCGCGCTTTATGATTTTAACATTCGATGACCCAGATAAAGGACACGCTCGATTACACGGATCCACCGGACTTTGATGCTACGAGTCCCCTCGTAAAGCTCTCTTAGTTAGACGGCAAAGCGCGCACCGACAGCACCACGGGGTGTCGTATATTTGCCGTGCAAATTAACGCCCTCGGTTGACCGTTAATCGTTCGGACAGCCACACCGGAGATAGAACGACGTAGATCGGAAATACGAGGGAGAGAAAGACGTTGTCCTAGGAGTCTTGGCGTCGGAACGGCATCGAATCGTTTCTTTTTTTTTTTTTTCTTTTCTTTTGCTCCTTTATTCGGCCATTAGATTCGATACGCGCTAGACGTTTCTAACGAGAAATCTAGTGATAAAAGCGTACAATTAGAGCGACGACGGAGTAAACTTTCCACCGAACGAGCATCTTTTCTCTGTTCGAGGATCGATCCTCCGTTACCCAGGAATCGAGGACAATAATGGAGAATAATAATCGAGACGAGGGTCTCGACTATCGGTTTATCACGTTCATAAAAAAATGACGCTCGGTCGATCTCGAGGAAGGGAAATATGGAGAAATAGTTACGAGCGATTCTCGTGTTCGCGCGTCGAACGGCAAGAGACGAGAGAACGGCAGGAAAATGGAAAATGTCTGGAGCAAATGGTTGCGGCCAAGCGGAAGTGCCGAATCCGTGCTCCCGGAAGTTGGCGCGCGTGTTCGTCGACGGACCAACGAACGGTTCGGTTTCCAGGCTGATTTCCAGGAAAATCTAATTGGCAGAAGCAAGTGGTCCGTACTTACCCTACGTGCGTAGGAACGTCAACGAAGGAGAGATTACGTTAGGAATTCGTCAACGTTGCGTTAATTGGTTAGGACGGTATTCGTAGGAAATTTCAACGACGATTCGAGCAGGATTATTTCGACGTACCACGGCGCTCCAAGCGTCGTAGAGATACGTTCGAAGGTAGACGCGAACGGAAAGAGTCGAGGAAGAATGGAGGAGGAGAGTAAAGCAAAGGGTAGCTTTTAAGAGTACCAGCAATGGCCGTTATTGTCGATTTTACCGTACACGTTAAAGGTCCGTACACATCACCGTGGCAGCATAGATATGAGTGAACGTTATATAAGGCGGTCTTAATATAGCGAACACTCGCTGGACCTTAGCCATATTCATAGGCGAGAGAGAAAGAGAGAATACATTACACGTAGGCAGGCGCACATAAAGAAACCGACGCGCGAAGATAAGTCGATTTGCCCGTGGTACTATCTTTTCGAAGGAACGTTATCGTCTCGATGATCGATACGAAACGATTAGATACCCTTAAATGCCCGTCGAGACCGATAAGCGACAACACGAGACAAAATCGAATCGTTAAACGAGGAAAGCGAGAAGCAGAGGGCGTTACGACGTTGAACGCTCGACAGATGCGCGTAATTTAACATGGCATTAGACATCGTCGAAGAAGACGAGAGAGAGAGAGAGAGAACAGGCGTGGCCTTCGAGAGGCTCTCCTTTCACCGTGGGTCACTAACCTCGGCTCCAGCTAACGACAACCGCGAACGTTCTTCCAGCTCTATAACGTGCCGAGAAGCGAACGATGGAAGAAAATCGTCGTTTCTTTCTCTCCTCTTTTTCACGATACTCGGCGCGATCGTCGCTGCTGCTCTCGCGGCTGACCGTCGTCGGCTGAGTTTTACCCGATCGTTTCTCCTTCTTATCGTTATCGCGATTAACAACGCACAACGCTTTTTCTCCAACGTATTTTAGGTTCCAGCGAAAATTCTCCGGAGGCGCTCGTCCGGAGAAAGAACGTTCGCAATTTTCCAAAGCAACAGGTATTCCTCGACGTAACGCGTCTAGAGAGACTAGAGAGAAAGAGGGGGGCGGGAGAGCAAACGGGGAAAAGATCTTTGCATCCTGGTCAAAGGAAGGACGATGGAAGTTATCGTCTCTCTCGCAAACAGAGAATTTAACGATTAATTCGTGGCTCGTATCCAATGACCGAGTGCCGATAAAAATAGCGATGAATTAAGGCGAAATCGAGTTAAAAGTTTCAAGAGGAAATCGATGTTTCAATAAAATGACAAAAAAATGATCGAATTAAAGCGAAGCTGCTTTGACGTTCTTCCCATTTGGAAAAAGAAAAAGCAAATAAATGTTCGAATTAAGTGATAAAAATACGCTCGAATGGCAATGAATCCACGCACGAAGAAATTTAAGAGAGGATCGTTCCAATCCGGCGTAACAATACACAAACAGCTAAGAATCGATAAATCCTTGGTCGGTTGCGATGCCTCGAAGAAAATGAACGAACGATATTGTAAAAATCTCCCTCGGGAGAATCTTTTTTCGAATTGGCGCGTATATCTCGCAGCCGTTTGGAACTTTAAATTTAGACGGAGCGAAGGAAGATTTCACCGAAGCTATCTTTCTCTCTCTCGCTCTCTCTTTCTCTTTCTCTCTCTCTCTCTCTCTCTCTCTCTCTCTCTCTCTCTCGCGCGCGCGCTCTCTCTCTCTCTCTCTCTTTTCGGCGTATCTCAAGGTGCACGTAATAGAGGAGAAATAGCATAAAAGCAACAATTCAAGCACGGCCCGCTCGTCCAACTAAGTAAACTTATCGTTGTATCTCTAAAGCTCGGCAGTTATAATACATACCTGTGTAATGGTATGGGAGCATGCTTCGAGTCTTCTCGTTTTTCAAACGAACAAAATGGCGAGCTCGTCGACGAAGCCGAACCGAAATATCTTAGAAGGAAAATCTCGTGGCTGCGTTGTAATTACATCGCGTGAACGGATTCGCTTGGATGGTTTAATTTCTAGACCGTTCAACGTTGGATATTAGAAAGACGTATGCTTGACACATTGAGATCCGCCATTGTTACGGGCGTTCGACCGTCACCAGGATTCAGACTCGGCGTTCGGATAAATTAACGCTCGCTTTGTCTTCCCTCCCTCGCGTCTTTTCTTTCCCTCTATTTTCGTGCGCGCGAGTTTGCGCCTGCCTGGATAAATTCGTCCGCGGAAAACAAAGGAAAATGGTGGAAATCCAAAGAAGAAAGAAAATCGTCGATCGGTGTTGGTAGAGGGTGTGTCTTTTTCCGCTTTGCTGCCGCTTAAGTAGAGTTCGCCAGCAAAGGGGAACAGGCCGACCCTCCCGCATTAAATGGATTCCTTCCGCTCTTATCTTCTTTTCCTTTCGGAAAGGACCAATCGCGTTAGAACGGACGAGAACGCTCTTGGAAAAGTTGGTAAGTGACACGTTTTCTCTGTCTTTTCTGCGAGAAAAATAAAGTTTCGGCCAAAAAGTTGGAGGAACGATCCCGTTGCGTTTGAAGTATTAATAACGAGGGACGCGGGCATAAATCCGCATCCCCAGGTGCAGCAGCGCGCGTGCCACCGAGCACGACGTATTAATATCCGTCTCATGTGCCTTCGCCCGATATCGTATTTCTCGGTCACTCGATCGACTCTCTTTCGCCTCTTTCTCGAAGGGGCCATTTTATGCAGATTTCGAATTTCCAGAAGCCAGCTACCGAGAGAGAGAGAGAGAGAGAAAAGGTTGCTGCTTCTCCTTAGTCGGACGGATTAATAGTCCATTGCCGAGTTTGAGGTATATTTTCGTCCGGACGTCGAACGACGAGCTTACTCGCGATTCGCTGCCTCCCTCGCAGACTCCTCTCGCGAAAGTTATAACCGAGTATCTCAATCTGCCTCTAAAAACACTCTCTTACTTTCTCTCTCTCTCTCTCCCTCTCTCTCTCTATCTGAGCGAAGATAGAAAGTAATGTCGCGCGCACGTCGGTTATTTAAGTCAAGAGATAGGAGATATTATGTTACCAAGCCTTTAAGATCCTTCCGTGTACGCGTCGGCCGATTAATCATCGACTTTTCTACTTTCTTCAAAGAAAATCTCCCGAAGGTGGAAGGTGGATCGATCGCGACGTCGCTCGGTCCAACTCTTACCAATGATCGCGATTAACGAGTACGAACGACGAGACGCGTTCTCTCTCGATTCACTTATTCTTTTCGTTACACGTTTGGTTGCCTTTGGCATGACTTCGTTGTTTGCACAGCTGTCCTCGATAAAATACGATGCTCGTTAGGATACCTTCAAGCGATACATTCAAATCGATCTCGTTTTTCTTCGATCTTCAAATCTAACAGCTAGCTCTTTGCCCGTTGCTATTACTTTAACGCGCATATAGATCGAAGCGCGATGTCTCTTTCTTCCTCTCGTATCTCGGCTCTCAAAAAATGACAAGTATCTCGTATCCAATAATTGATAGTTCACGGTCTGGCTCGTTACACGTGACACGACTCTAAGCAGTCCTTTCGTAACGAAGTGTGCTACGTTCGCGATGAGTTGGGCGTGACGAGACGTAATCTCTCGGTTAGAGTCTTGACGTTTGATTGGCAAAGCAAACAGTGGGATACTCGTTCGCGTAGGCGTACAAATTCACGGCGAGATCTTTGCGTCAAAATATACGACGGTAATCGGGGATAGCATCGGAGATACGAAGGATTCGTTTTAAAAATGAAATAATCATGGATAAATGAGTTTTTATCTTTCCAGCATCGTTCGCTATAAATACCTATTTAGAGTTAATGTTGCAAGAGGCTTTGGTAAAGGAAAAGAAAAGGTCGAGAAGAAGATGGAAAGTGGAAACGCCATAAATCATCGAGATCTTCAAGATCATCGGGATCATCGTTCCACGTCTTCTCCTCACCCGCTCGAGAAGTTTCTGGTAACTGATCTCGGCATTCGCGCTAGCTGAGAACGACGCTAAAGATGGTGATTATTTTTGTCGCAGGTACGCAAAGTAAGAGGCCGTCAACGAGATCAGGATGAATCTACTAGAGCGGAAACGAAGCGTAAGAAGCGTCCGTATCGTCGGTGACAGATCGATGGACGCTGTCGTCGTAGGTGGTTTAGATCCTAACTCCGGTAGGTCGACTGCTCTCTCTCTCTCTCTTGGTCCGGTCTGTGTAAAAAATGATCTATTTGACAGGTAGCACGCGCGCATCCACGTCCCAAAGGTCTTGCCTCGAAAAGCTCGTTCCATCCCTGCTCGCATCAATTAGTTCGAGAATGATTTACGACATTGGCCGAGCGAGAAAGCGAAAATTTACATTGTCGACGCTAACCGCAATTGTCCACGGCTATCGCGACGAAGAAGACCAAAGGAGGGATGAAGAGACGGTAGAGTTATTTTGTAGCGCGTGTGGCCTCCGCTCGGAAGAGACGTACCTACCACCGTGTGATTTATAAGATCGCGAAAGGGACGGACCGTTCGTTCCTCAATCCTGCCTCCGTGGTGCATCAACGGTGCTCTCTTCGGTCCTCCTTTTTTCTCCTCTTTCCATCTCCGATCCTCTCCGGATTCTCTGGAATTCGGCTCATTACGCCTACGCTTTATCTTCAATTATTTCGCATCGAATTTATATCGCGAATTTATGTCGCGCTTTACTACCTCCTAAGAATTTCATTTAATTAGCTAAGACATTCCGGGACTACGTATAGATCATTCTACGTAGAATCATTTGTAAAAATCGTTTAAAGACGCAAACGACAAGGTGCAACGCACAAATAGGTAAGAAATGTAGCGGCGAAGGACGGGCTAACGCGTTAGCGAGAGATTGGACGACGACATGCTTGATTTATACCTATCGTAAAGGTAATAGATAATACGATCCAAGCGACGTCACGTCAATCTTAAGAGGACGTTAATTAATTTAGACACCGAAACCTTTGGAATTCGACCAAGCGTTGATCTTTTCTCTCTCTCTCTCTCTCTCTCTCTGTCCCTCTGTCCCTCTCTCTTTCTTTCCCTCTTCCTTGACGATAAACTCACGACAGATAGGAGTATATTTCGCGATCAAGTCAACATGAATTCCACGGAAGCTCGGTGACTATGCCATTAAATCGAAATCTTTCATATTTCCCGAGATTTTTGCTCGGACCGAGCTTTTTATAGAGACGACGACTCGCGTTTCTCGCAAAGGCACGCACGAATGCCGCGATATCGACTTGGCCGCGTTGATCGGGTAGCATCTGGTAACGCTGACCCAAGATCGTAAACTCGCGAAATAAAAGAACGAAAAGAAGGTTACGGGGATGATTTAATGCTTCTAAAATTATTATGGGAAACCATGAAGAGTAACAGGATCGAATAAAATTCTCGATTTCGCGTATTTGTCGAAGTCGGATATAATGTCGCCAGGAATAGTTAACGATCGGAGCCATATCGAAAAGTAGAAAGCTTCGTGCTTTTAACATCCTGTTTGTATTTTCAGCCGCTTCGAAAGGATCGTAAAATCATTTTCGATGACATTTACGACGTCCACGAGATAGGAATAATTATTTTTCATCGTTTCGCGAAACGGAAGATAGTCGGAGATCGCCCGCGCGCTCGCTGACCTAGTTTCTTTTCTCGGAAATTTGTCGTTCTCTTTAAACGAACCCTAACGACTCGACTCGATTTCCGTCTAGTTGATTGGGACATCACGAGTTACGACGAGAGAGAGAGAAAGATCAAAGGCGAGTATCGCGGTGCTAGCAAAAATCCTGCTGTTCCTCCGTCTACGAGCCTACCCTCGATCACACCTATATAACACTTTTCAGGGTGATAAATCAGCCGAGTCCCTCCTGCCGTCGTATAATAGTCTTTGAAACACCGAGCAAACCGTTCTCTCTCGCTCTCTCAGCCGCGCACATGCATACACACGCGCGCGCGCGCCTAGATGCTTCAGAATGCGACTATCGATCATGAAACTCACGAGCCGAGTCAAACCGGTGCGCGAGCTCCGGCCATTATTTTAATCGCTCTTTTTGGGATCCTATTGTCGCTGATTTATGAGAGTGCCCGAAATGTTTCTCTCTTTCGTCGCTTTAAATATAATACATTCCAATGTGCAAAAGTCCGATAGTCGGATCCTTCTCGCCGCCCCTCGTTATCTTTATTATTACTGTTATCAAAACGATATCGTAAGATGTAACAATGTATAAAGAGAAGAAAGGAAAAGGTAAAGAAAAAAGCGCGCACGTAGGTTTGACAACCCCAACAGGATTCTTGCATCAAGGTGCACTTTGAGGTCTTTACGACGACGTCCAAGAGCGACCTTTCCGTGAAACGATGGGAAAGGAGAACCATGCTGCGAATCGTATAATTCCATCAAGGAAGAATAAAAACTATCAAAACTACAGGTTAAGAAGCATTCGTTTTTCTCTTATGGGGAGCGTTCGAACGCTATACGACGAAACGCAACAACGTTGTCGATTTAGTCTTTACAAGAAGTAAAAGAGCAAGAAGCAAAAGAGAAGATTTCGAAATAACGTATAAAACCGAGTCTAGGCTCGTAGTCCTTTTCCAGATGGCAAGAAAATTTGCGAGCAGCATGCTGTACCGATATGTGGGTGCAACGTATACGTACTACTCCTTATTTCTCTCTTTCTCTTTCTCTGGCACAGTAATGGGACGGTAACGAAAGCTGACGCACCGCGAACGTCTCTGGACCGTATCCAAAATTGGGTTCCAAACGTTTAAACAGGAAAACGCCGTGCTCGCTCGCTCGCTCGCTCTTTCGCTGGCAAATTTCAAGAACGACTTTACGATCGATCCGTTCGGCTGTTCGTAAAATTTAGATCGACTGACCGCGATTAGCCGCGCGTACGTATACGTGCATTTATCCACGTACTTGATCGTTTCCACGACAGTTAGTTCATAAGTGTCACGTTAGAAATTTCCTGGAATTTATTGAAATATATCCAAAATTGATACCACGAGGTTTCACCTCGAGTTTCGCTTGGATTTACGTAGACAAGGCTACTTCTTCGAGAGCCTTTCGCCGCTCGGAATTCATAAATATTTCGTTCGTATGCTAAAATAAAGCTCCATCCTGAATGCGTCAGCTCTCGTTAGCCTCGACGACTGAATCATCAGATTTTCGAGCCGATAGCGAACGTCTGCACGGCCACACTGACGTACAAATCGTACGCCTTGTGTCCTCTTCCAGTTCTTTAATATTATATTTAACTATTATTCTTTTTTCCTCAATTTCTACTATTTTCCACGGAAGTACGCGTAACTCGAAAAACCAAGACGAACGAGGAAGGGGCAAAGGATTAACTCGTGACAGCGTAATGCGCGTGAAATCGCTCCCATCGCGTGTAAAACCGTACGCAGAATCATTGGATGCAGGACGGTAACGAGAGAAATATCGAGCAATAAACGTCGATTGTAAAGCTCGTTAGCCTCGTTATATTCTCGTCGCCCTACGAGCACGTCGTTCGTAGAACGAGAATCACAAAAGTTGGAATTTTCGAATCGAATGGTCGTATTAACGATAAAAGGTAGAATAATTTTAGTAAGATTTTGTTTAATATAAAAAGAAATAAAAGGAAACGTGGTTTCGTGGAAGAATGATGGCGCAGTTTTATTCGAACCTATCATAGGTATTGCACATTCCGTTATTTTTCAACGTCGAAAAGCATTCTCTCAAACTCGAACGAAGACTCTGGAAGAACGACGAACGAAGAATTCGAAAAACGCGCCCGCTGCGAGTGCGCGTAGCGCCACCTGCCTCCTCGCTTCCTATCCGGAATAGTAGCAAGAAAATGGCAGCTGCGCGCAAAATCGTGTTTATTTACGTGCTGTCTACGATTGATTGATCACGAAGTATCGTAAAGTAATCGAGCCGAGCGGGAAAGCGAGCAACTTTGTCAGTGGATCGTTGAAAATGAACGATAGGATTGGTTAGAGGAGAAGGAAAGATAGAAAAGGACGTTTGAAAATATCAACCGAATGAATATTTTCTTGGTGCTGGTTTCGCGTACGCATACGTAGTCGCATCGAATCTTTGTGTCGGACGAATCTAACCTCTGAAAGGAATCGCGCAGTAGCGCCGTACCTACGCGTTCTGGAATTTTCCTAGGAACTGTCAAGGTTCGTTCGCCGACGCATACAGTGGCCCTCCACCGCTATTTTTCGGCACGATGCCATGTTTCCGCGTTCCCTGAGTCCACGAGCGTTCAAAATTTTGACCATGGCTGACGAAGTTTTGCCGGCGAGTTTGGAGAAGCTCGAAATCGATCGTCTCTCGTCGAGTTGTCCCCAGTGAGTATTTCCTTCCGATATTATATCGTCCTTTCTAATTCTTCGATCTATACTTGATTTTCGTCTTACGCGGAACGTCTTTCTCTCTTTCTCTCTCTCTCCCTCTCTCTCTCTCTCTCTCTCCTGTGACCTATTCTCGGTCAAGGTCTTTCGTTTAACCAATTACCAGTCAACTTTGTTCGACGAACGAAGCCGTTTGTATTCTCGATGCGTAGAAAAATAGGAAAGTGTATCTCGAGAAACTGACGTTGCTGAGCGAGAGAAAAAGAGAGGGAGAGAAAACATGCATAGTCATATTTGCCGTTCGAACGTGATCGATGTATTTTGCTTTGCTCGATTGCATAATATGCGAGAAAGCAAACGTTTGACGATACAAGCAGTTCCAAGGCTCAGAGCCGAAAGAGATGACTCATCCGTTGACTTATTCGCAATCTTTTCTCTCCGTTTATTCGTCGTCAGTGTTTTCGAGTATATATCCATGTATTCGATACTAAGCGATGAATACTCCTTCTTTCTCGTCGGAGGAAGAGCAGGCTCCTCCTGAAAACCGAACGACTAAAAGTCCCTCGTACTTGTTTTTGTTTCAGCATCGCTTCGACCGAAAACTTGAAACCAAGCAATCCTTTCAGAACGACGGGCAAGAGCGCGAGTCCAGATTGCAGTTACTTGTTTAGAAGAAGATCGATGCCTAATAAATCAGTGCCATCCACGACGATTACCCGGGGTGTAAAAAGTACAACGAACTTTAAGCCTTCTAAGAACGAAAGACTCAACGACAAGACGAAAAAGAACTCTATCATTAAGGAGGCTGTTTTGCAACTGGGTTCTACCGACTCTAATCGTTTAAGTGATAACGTAGCGGGTACTCTGCTCAAACAGACCTGCAGATACAGTATTCCTGGTAGAAATTGTAAAACTTTTGGTCACGGTTCTGTCACTAAAGACTTTAAGGCGTTAAATATTAGTCAGGACTCTAGACAAGCTAAAGACGATACCAGCATCCAAGACAATTATCAAGGTGGAAGTTTTCAACGCGCTCGCAGTAATACGATGCCAAGTTTAAAGAGAGGTCCCGGTCCTGGCGGAGGTGGCCAACAAGACGCGATCTCCGTATCCGGGCAATCCCCAAATACGAACACTTGCTCCGTACAAGCGCGTATATCACCGCCCTCCTGTGACGTTACTATAGACGAACTTGCCAGCTACTTCGAGGAGTTTGTTCATATTCCAAAGAAGATGTCTCACATGGCAGAAATGATGTACATTTAACCGCGACAATACGCGTTTGCTGTGACAAGATTTAATTTGGTACCTAAATTATAATCTAATAAAAGGCAAAATAATTCATAAAGCTTATTCGATGCCGAGAAGCAAAAAATAATCACGAGTTATTTTCGTTCTTTCTCTTTTCTTTACTGGGAAATTGTTTGCACTTATTAAGACGATAGATATGCATGTTGCTATTTGACCTCTCTGTGTTTCTCTCCATTATACGTTTCCTGTGTCTCGTTTCAATTGTAAAGATAAACTCATTATTTAAGAAGTTTTTTGTATTTCGAAGTAAATTATTGGTCTTGGAATAAATCTCCTGGGATCAAAACGTTATGCCGATGAAAAGCTCCAATGTACTTTTTACCTATGCGTTACTGCGACGTCCTTCCGATCGATCGAAAGACATAATCACGACATTGATAGATTCGCAAGGTGGCAACGGGAAGAAATATTTTAACGACGTAATATGGTACATAATATATTTATCTGTATAGGCTTAAGGTAATTAATCCAATAATACAAAGTAATCATTAAATTACTTAATGATAATAAGCTTTGGTACATAAAAAATGATGACGTTATACATATACAGATTCTTTTATCTCAGAGAATAGCGTGGTGAATCGCGTATTTACGTGGCGTCTGTTACGTTAGAACGATCGAATACAATGAAAAAATATTTCTTTTGTTCCGTGCTCGCGCACCACGTGACGACCATTTTGTTGTTACTGCTGCTGCTGTTGCCGCTGCTGTTGCTGTTGCTGTTGCTGCCGCTGTTGTCGTTGTTGCTGTTGTTGTTGCTGCTGTTGTTATCGTTCGAAAGTGCATGTAATTCGCGACGAATAACCAACCGTTAAACTTGTTACTATATACACAACATTAGTTACGTGTAATGTCGCGGTAATCCCGTGCAATGTTCAAACTCTGTATCAAAACGTGAGGTCTGCCGCTATATCACAGATTTATCAAGATTTCATTTGAACGGGGCAACGGCGAGATACGCGTTCATAGAGATAGGAATTTGTCGAATCGAGATAGTATCACGATATACACCAAGCGAGCCATATGGCTCGTATTTTCTTTCGTTAGGTACACGATAGAACGAATGAGAATGCCTTTGGAATTGCCGCCGTAACGTTTGATTCTTTTAATTATAGAATGGCAGTGGGAACGTGGCGAATCGTTTGTTCTTAAAAATGATTTATCCTCTTCGACGAAGAAACGAGCACGTCGATCACGTGATGCTTTTGCAAGAGTCTAAAGTTAGAAGAAACGAAAAAAAAAAAAAGTTAAAATAGATAGCGGGGGAAAAGAAGTCTCTCTGGTCTATTACCGATGCGCTCGATATCAATGAAATCATTCTTTTTTTCGCAATCTGTATCTCTTTCTCTTCTTCTTCCTCATAATCCATCGTTATATGGAATCGAACTTGCATAAAACTATTCTACAAACTACTACGGCGACACTCGATCGTCGGCAAAACTTTCAAATGATCATCCCTCTTTTTTTAAACCTCACGAGAAAACAACAACATTTTGATCAGTATAAAACGCTCATAGAAAAATGTACTGGACGTGGTAATAGCTATCTAAAGCTACGAAACGTGACATTTTTAACGCGCATATCACCGCTTACATCTTTTCTTTCTCGCGTTCTCGTGTTTTTTTTTCTTGTTTTTTTTTTCTTTTTCTTTTTTTTTTTTTAATTTTCGTTAATGTCGCGCCAATCGACTAATTCGCAGTAAAATGCTCGTGAAAAATATTTAGTTAGGACACGCGTAACACAATTATTTTCTCTCTCTCTCTCTCTCTCTCTCTCTCTCTCTCTCTCTCTCTTTCTCTCTTCACAATGAAATTTCGATAAACTAATGATTTATATCCATAGACTTAATCCTAACGATACGATTTCGCATGGGACGACGACGAAATAGACGAAATATCGGACACCCTCTCCCTCTCTAAAAAGGAAAACGTGCGGATACGTGGATTAAATGACGTATCGATTTTCTCAGGAGATTCGAATATCTATCGCATTTAATTATTTTTTAACGTTCCTACCTTTTTCATCTACGTTCTAATTTTAACTTGTCGTTTGTATGTATCTTTAGTAAAAAATTCACAATTCTCCTCTCTTTTTCTTCCTCTTTCATTCAGACATTTTGTACGAATAACATCGATGGCTTATTATATCTTGCGTTCCATTTTCTACTAGATCGCCTTTTACGCATCGCACACGCACACGTACGCAAGGAGATAATATAAAGTTTCTTTTTTCCGGTACACACGCGCGCGCGCATACTCTGGTTTATACCAATTTAGTAACTTTTTTCGATTCTTCCTTTCTTGCTTTCTTTCTCTCTCTCGCTCACACACTCACCCACCCACCCACTCACTCACTCACTCACTCTTTCTCTCTCTCTCTCTCTCTCTCGTATTATCAATTACAAAAACACTAATCTCTAATACCTCACACGTCATAATCGACAATATTTCGCGAAAAGTGCAATCTAAAGGAAAGATCTTGCACGTACGTAACGTTGTTTTATCGTAGCTATTGCAGATATAATGCATAATTTGTTAAACGCAAAGAAAATAGATTAACCGCACACCGTTGGTCTCCCGTTTGTATGGTATTTTTCGCGACTTAGCGAAGAATCACAGCTAAAAATAATCGCACGAATGGTACTGGATTAAATACTTGCATCCTTGATATAAACAAACTAGTATACCTTTGTCTTAAAAGAAACGAAAATGAAACTCAAACACGACGTGTACCATGTAAGTGTATAATCATATTCCCTAGTCGCGAAATCTCTTTGTTTCGTTTCATCAACACATTAATTTGTGCATTTTTGACGATATTCGATATAACAATTGATGAATAATTAATCCGTACGATAATTTTTGAGGGTGTCGAAAGATTTCTTTCCATTAGGAAAACTCGACTACGATCGGAGATCAATGACAAAAATTATTATTACGTATCGTTATCTCTCTCTCTCTTTCTCTCTTTATCCGTTCGAAATCGACAACGATCTAACGGTCTAAAATATGATTATATCATCTATGACTTTTAAATACTACCTATACTACCTTCCAATTCGTATCAACGCTACTGCTCTACACACCTTAATTAATATTAATATTTCGATCAAACATCGTTCACTTAATATTTCTCAAAATGGTGAAAACGTTTAACGAACGATTCATTCAAGATTTCATATGTTTGCGCGCACGCGCACACGCACACGCACACACCCACGCACACGCACGCGAGACAAATTTTTATACTCTCCTTTCATTTCAGTCGGGGTAACACATGAGGTTCAAAAATCCGGCAGTTATTCACAATTGGTCACGAAGCTTAATTCAATTTGGTACTTTTTAGATAGTCGTTTCCTTCTTCACTCTTTTTTTTTTTTTCTTTTTTCTTTTATTTCTCTTACGTGAGACGTTGAAAGATTTTTCGGCAGTTATTCACGATTGGTCAGAAGAATGTCGGAAGGGCTTGCCTTTCGCGTTAACCTGATAAATAATACCTATGAAATCGATAAAGTTCATGGCACACAAGGTTTTCCGTCATCGAGAGAGAGTATTTCTATCGTAAAGAATAGTCGCGCGTTCTCATAAAATCGCCGTAATCATCCCTATTGCGTCAAGAAACGAGTCGCACAATCGTCCTTGGTATTTTTCCATTGGCTTCCTTGGTCGATAACGGATTTCGATCAACGGTTTCTCAATTTTCTGACGTCATCATCAACAATAACGATCCCACTTGGTTATCGCCGTTTTTGCGTTTATTCTTTAGCAATAAATACCGTAAAATTCCATGGCACAGTTGATGTGCGCTGTATGAAAATGACCATGCGGCACCATGTGACTCTGCATGTGGGCTGTGTATCAGTCCGTCGGTGGCTCGAGATAAGGTATTTCACTAGTGACGTTAAACGACTCGAAATAATGATTAAGGAACTCGAAGGTGGGTCGTTTCTCGGGACTGGCGTCCCAGCACTGTAACATTAATCGATATATACTGTCCGGCAGTGGATGATTCAATGGTTTGGGCATACGGTAACCTTTGTCGACTTGCTCGATCACTTCTCGACCGTGCATACCTGAGGAAAACGTTGATTTTGTTATCGGTCGACGAGATTTTACGAAAAGTAAGGGTTGCGTCGTGCTTACTTACCGGGATAAGGAACTTGTCCGTAAGTGAATAACTCCATGAGTAAAATACCATAGGACCAAACGTCGCTCTTGATGCTGAACCTTCCGTAAACGATGGCTTCGGGAGCGGTCCACTTTACCGGGAACCTACTTCCCTGTTTGGGACAATATTCGTCGTCCTCGATCACTCTAGCGAGGCCAAAGTCGCAAATCTTTGCCTTGTTCTTCTCGCCTATGAGAACGTTCCTAGCCGCTAGATCTCTGTGTATCAATTGTTTGCTCTCGAGGTGTTCCATCCCGGAGGCAACCTGGGCGGCGATGTAAATCAAGTCCTCGAATTGCATGTACTTGCCATCGCCGGTACGTAAAAAGTCCAAGAGACTCCCGTTGCACATGTACTCTTGGACGATGTAAATCGGTTCCTCCTTGGAGCAGACCGCGTAGAGGGCGACCAAGTGTCGGTGACGAAACTGTTTCATTATCGCGGCTTCCTGGAGGAACGCTTCCGTCGACATGGTACCCGGACGAAGCGTCTTCACCGCCACTTCGATTTTGTTCCGCCATTTGCCGTAGTAAACCTCGCCGAAGTTGCCGTGTCCCAATTTCCTTATCAGCTGTATCTCGTTCCTGTTGATCTCCCATTTGTCGCGCAATTCTGGGCCCAGATCCCACATGTCCGGCTGGGGCTTCGGGCAGGGCTTCGATAAAACGTGACAAAGGCCCAACGCGTTTTCTAAATACGAAAGAACGTATTCGAGTCGATTAGTAGGGCCTCGCGATCGCAGTAAATTTCATCAAAGAGGTATACTCACTGCTGTACGCCATAACGAGGGCTGGCAAGGTTGGGAATGTCTGATTCGTGGCGATAAAGAAGCCGCCATTGTCTAAGGGTTTGATCTTGTAGTGTTTCACGTGATGACCCCTGCCTTCTTCCCAGTCCTTTACCGACAGGCTGTAACCCCTTGGATTGTGCTCGCTCGGTCTGACCAGAAACGTGCCGCGTGGATTTTCATCGACCAGCAACAACTTTCCTGCTTCCTTACGCGAGACGTTCTCGAAGAACCAACTGCAAACGACGATACATGGTATTAGAATTTTACGTGCTACGTCTCGCGTCTTTGGATTCTAACGAAGAAAATAGAATTGGCCGACACGCACTCTTCGCTCTCGACGGAACGTTCGACCGCTACGAAGTTCCACGGGATCAGACCCTCCTGCAGGGTCGTCAAGTGTAAAACCTTCCACCAGTCCGGCTCGGAATCATCCAAAACTTCCATTCTGTCGCCTTTGACGAAGCTCACGTCGGTGCTCTCGCGAGCCGTGTAATTGTACAGAGCCACGACGATTTTGTTCGCTCGTTGGGAGTGAGCTATTAAAAAAATGATCGCACTTGACGAGAAAGCTTTTCAACGTCGGACACGTCGGAGTACCTTATCGGAGAGCAACGATCGCATTAGCGGGGAGAAGTTGAATAAAAAGAAAAAGAGAAGGAAGGAGAGAAAGAGAAAAGAAAAAAAAAAGATCACTAGTTCGATCTACTACGACCAAGATAAACCAAGATGAGAACGTAAAATAATACACACATGCAGGCATAACGACAGGCGAGCTTGTTTTACGTGGGTGATGCGGTATCTGTAGCTTACAAGGTGTCGGCCTCGGACGGATAATATCCGCCCTGGCTTGCACGCCTCTCTGGTTTGGATCGGCTGTGTATCGGTCCAAGGAACCGCCATTGCTGTGTTTCGAGCTCAATCCAGTTTCTGCTTTCGTGTAGCCTGTAAACGAGCGGAAAAGTAGTCTTTCAATCGAGATCGGATCCCTCTTCGTTCCTCGTTGAAACTCACCGATCGGTTGAGGCTCCTGTCGTTTGCTACAACACTTGCCCATTTTGTTTCACGTTCCCGACGTTCTTCCGTCTCAATCGTTAGAACATTCGAATCTCCTCAGGATTCCCGTGAAGCGTCTTCATTTCTTCGTCTTTTCAAATAATCCTCCTCCACCTGTCCATCCTGTGGGTGCGTGCGTGCGTCGTGCGTACCTACGACAGGATAGAGAAACGAATCAGATACGATTATCGTCATTCCACCGATCGTCTCCGTGTCGCGTGGAATCGCAATGGAGGTCGATCGCAGGATGCAGGTCGCGCATGTTAATGTCCGGTTGTCACTCAACTTCGGTCGAGCGTGAAAAATAGCGAGACTCGATAATAATGCATTATCGTTATCACGATCGTAATTCTTAAAGGCTTATTCTTTTTTCTTTTTCTTTTCTTCTTCCTCTTTATTTCCTTCCATTCTTCTTTCTCGGATATACCGGACAAAGGAAATTGGAAATTAATTACGTCGCCTCTCGAGAACTGTTCGCCCCTGAAAATCGGCAACGTTCCGTACCACGTCGGTAACGATGGTCGCCGAATCGTCGGTAACAAAATTTTGTTAAACTCCTTTTTTATTTTGACGCGTGTAGTTCGAGGCAATTAATCTCGTTGCAAGAGATCCAGAACGCGAACACGGCCGAGCGTGCAATTTCGCGTGGCATTATTTCTAACGTGGAATCGCCTTCGACGTTTCTTATTAACAAGAAAGGCCAACGTTGCGACCGTTTTGCAATTGGTACGTGCAACGGAGAGAAAGAGTGCAACGAATCTGTGCGAATCTTTGAAATTAACTTTGAATCGTGCTCGCCGAGAGAGAGAGAAAGGGGGGAGGGGGGAAGAAGAGAGTTTGGTTCTCTCTCTTAAGGGTTTACGAATACGTTTCCCGTGCAATTTCCAACGTTATTACGAGCTTAGGATTATCCTGTGTAGTCGGTGATAAATTACTTTAATCGCGGTTCGCCTAGATCGCACGTTATCGCACGAGTACGTCACGAGTGTTGAACGACGTCAAACGGAGAGAAAGGCGAGGAGCATCAACTAAAAGAAGAATTCATCTTGAGTAAGGCAAACGCGAAAAAAAGGAGACTTACATGACTACATAGAAGCAGGAAGATGCTCGAATCCGGAAGTGTTCGTTGCATCGCGAGGAAAGTTTTTAATTAAACAGCTGGAGGGACTTTTCTCGGATGCGCACATCTATAGGTTCACATACAAGTAGAAATATCGAACGGAATAAGGACGTTGAAGGGTCGATTTGGATATGGCCAGCTCCACTCCCACCAATCCCATAGAAAATATGCTTGTAGGGATACGGTTACGTATGTACGTATGGGTCGACGCAACACCGTCAGGATCAATCCTCACATTCGCAAACGCGCGCACACATGGAAACACGTAGAACGGATATACGAGCCGGACGAGTCGGTCGATATCTCCCACAGTAGCTCTCCCCCCCCCCCTCTCTCTCTCTCTCTTGCATATAACTCCGTATCCCGATGGTGCTTTCGTGTGACGAACAATGGCGACGTTTTGTCGTAACGATGGACAAAGAGGAATTAAAATTTTCTTTCCTAGCTCGGCCGTCGACACTTTAACGAACCATTCGAGCAACGATCGTTTTTCCCAAGGGCTTCATTCATTTTCCATAAAAAAGGGCCATACAAAAAGAGAGAGAAGGTAGAGATATTTTTTTGCTTTTCTTTTCAAAACACGCTATCTGATATTTATTATTTTTTCTGTTTTTTAGGAAGAGGGAGAAAGAGAGAGGGAGTGAGCGAGGAAGGGAGGCTGACGCGAAGCTCGTGTAAACATTAATATCGCAAGAGTTTCCGTAGTAACATCCTCGTTTGATCGGCTTCTCCTCGTTTACACAGGAATGAAGTATCTACCTCGAAGGGATAGAGAGTATCAAAATGCTTTCTTTCTTACATTACATTCTTATCTATCAAAGGGAGAAATCTATAAACACTTTTGGATGCTAGATCTTAGGAGCAAAAGCTCGGTGACTCGAGTGACTATATTTGTCGGACAAGATTGTAGAATGCTCTCTCGAAATATCGTCTTCGAATGGACACGTAAAGTCTGATTTCGTGACTACGCCCTTCCCTCGCAATTCTCGTCCTCCTCGTCGTCCCTACATCCATTCGGTAGCGTTTTAGGGGCGATTGGACGTTATCGCGAGTCAGGGGCGTACTTAGGTACGGGCCTGCCTAAAACTGATTCGTTCCCTTCCCCCTCTCTCGTTAGTATTGAATTAGATATCTAGGGACTATAGGTATAGAGATAAAAACAAGCGTCTCGTATCTCGTCTTTACTCCCAACTTTTTCCTTTGTAATAATCATTGAATATGATTAAGGCGAAAAGGTAGCCGAAAAAGAATTGGATTTAATATTTAATACAGCCTTTGATTATGATTCGAGCCCTATAGCCATAAGTTATGATACAATTTCACGGAAGGCGGTAAAAGGAGCTTCGAGAAACTCGAAGAAAGGCCTAGGAGGTAGGAATCATCGAAGGCGTTGCAAATTACGTTTCGGTCTCCCCCACTGAAACAGTCTGTCGAGTCTCTCGAGGGGAGGCCTTCCTTGCAACCCCTAATTTTCGTCGTAGCTGGGGTATCTCCGGATTCATGCGCGACAGAGTAACCCCAATGGCTGCTCGTTCGCTCGCTCGCTCGCTCGTTCGTTCGTTCGTTCTTTCGTTAAATCGCGGACTCGTAGAAAACGAGTCCGCGAGGAAAGACGTTGCACCGAAAATATCGACTCTACCTACTCTCTCTCTCTCTCTCTCTCTCTCGCTCTCTCTTCGTTTATTAATAATTCTCACCGTGAAATTTTTTCTACATTCTATTGCCTTCTCTCATCATGCGACTTTTTTATTTTCGCTCGTAAATCAAGACGACGACAACAACGAGGGGATTCGTAGGGGATGTAAATTCGTAAGATATTTAGGGAATTAAGTAAAGCGGGAAATAGTGTCGTCGTTGCACGTGGTGGGATCGTTTCGAGCGAGAGAAAGAGAGAAAGCTTTTTCTCGGAGTAAAGATAGAAACTGTGTTCAACGCCAAGGCGAAGCCGGCACTTCGGGATGCACTTCGATAGAAATGCAAATGCGTCGTTCTCTCGAAACGCTGACTGCTACTCGACTACGAGTCGCTTTTCTTTGCCCTTTCCTTCGGTCGTCTTCCTTTCGACTATTCATTGGACAGCAAGATTACAATACGATTACAATAGCAACATCGAGAGAAGGGTCATCCTCGATACGTGGGAAAGAAAATTTATTGAGAAAAAAGCTCGAGGGGACAAAGAAAAGGACCGACGATGCTTAAAACGTGTGATTCGATGTGCGACACGCGTATACGTACCGAAAGATAGCTTCAATTTTTAATATACAGAGGATGGAGAAAATTCGATGAAAAATCCATCTAAAACGTTTAAATCGTTTACAATTCGTTTACATGCGAACCAACAAGAATGTCCGTAAAAAACATTTCCTATCACCAGGAGTTCCTTTTTTAAGATAGTTTCAACGTTTCCCCGCTAGATGGTGATCGAATCGTGATTATCGGTCGATAACTACGAACTTATAAATGGATATCTATCTCCAGGCGCGAAATGCCAGTCGAATTACCAGAGCATTTTTTATCGAAAAATTTATGAAAACTACCCGTTATATAATAGATCGAATACCGAATATCGGATCGTATATCGTTCGAAAAGGAAATATTTATCTATCTTCTTTCTTTTTCCCCTGCATACGTGGCAATGCTTCGAGTTGTACGGACATCGTTTGTGTAACTTGTAGTTATCAACAATGAAAGAAAATAACTCTAAACAAATGCGTATTTTTGCGTTTAAGCTGCATTAACCGAAGATAGAAGCGTATCGGCATCGAGTTGCTAACGGTATTCAAACGATTCGTCGCGATCGCTCTGCATATCCCGTCGTAATATTACGCCGGGATAACAACTATCGGAAGAATTCTGCAACCTCCGTATAACGCCGATCAATTTACAAAATCAATTTAGCCAACGAATTCTCCTTTTCCAAAAATTGAAGAAACAAATTTCGACGATAAAAATTAAGAATTGTCGAATAGAAATAAAGAAATTGTCGAAATATTCCAGCGAGAAAGAAGAAGGGCTTGGAGCGAATGGGTCCAGGGATTCGAGTACGGGAATGGGCCCGAGTCTTCATAAAGTGACGTCATTCGAATCCCACTAGGGTCAAAGATCTCTTCGAAGCTCGCGAACGCTTTCGAGCGTTCCACCGTGTACCTAATACACGATCTTCTCTCTCTCTCTCTCTCTTTCGTTTCAGGATTTTTCACGCTACTCTTCGTATATAAACGCGTATAATGAGATTTATCGTTTCTCCTTTTAACCCGAGTTCGAAGTATAAGCATAAACGAGAGAGTAGAAATCGTTTCACGCCTCGTTTAGTAACAACTACCTATTACGGTCTCCTGGTTTGTTCCACATCGTCGAAAGAAACTCATCGATTAAGAAGGTTGCTCGCGTGAAAAGAGAGAGAGAAAGAAGAATGTTAAACCGAAAATGAATTTACGAGGAAGAACGAGCGAGCCAAGACGACACGACGCACATACAAAGATACTTACTGTATACGAGAGCTCGGAGAGATAAGCATACGCGATAATATGCTCGCGCCCGTATGCACGATCGTTTTCCTTTTCGGGAAGAAGCCGCAACGAACCACAGCTGCGTTTCTCTCCTCGAGTATCCGTGAAGTTAACGGGAAGCTATCTTTCTTCCAAAAGCATTCCGAGTCTATATAAGTAAACATATAGCGGACAAAAAGAACAAATCGTTCGACCGGACGAGTCGCACGAACGAACGAAATATCTATTATAACATTACGTTTAACGTTCATTCGCAAGAAAATATTGGTCAATTGGAATAATAAATCATTATCACGCATTATCAAGTATCGATCGACTTTGAACACCTCGCAATATTTGCGCGTTCGAAAGAGAACGTTGATCCTCCGAACGCATTTCATCTTCCTTCTCTCTCTCTCTCTCTCTATCTATCTATCTATCTATCTATCTATCTATCTATCTATCTATCCACCTCCTGATACCTGGCTGGTTCTAGCCAAGCGGTCATCATCGTTGGGTATATATTCGGCGAGAAAAGGGAGAGAAGGGAGAAGGGAGTCATGAGTCACGACTACGTCACGAAACGTCTCTGAGTCATGAGGAGCACGACGGGTCTTCGGTGTCGTGGCGTAATTTCTCCTCGGCGGCCAAAGAATAGGCGTCGTTAAGACGGCAACCGTAGAGGAACACGAAGAAGAAGAAAAAGAGTCGACCTGGCCGTACTTAAAAACCAATGAGAGGAACTTGCCCTCCCAGGGGACGATCCAAGCGAGAGGACTCGTCGACCTAAAAACGGATGACGAAAACTCGAAGAAAAGTCTCTTCTAGAGAGAACATTCGATATTCTTTTTACACGTTGAAACGTTAGGAAGACGAGTTTGAAGGAAATCGACGCGAGCTCGCGTCCGCCCGCGAGCTGATTTTCATCGAGTTCGCGCACGCGTGTCGCCAAGGTAAAAAGGTCGGAACGAGGACCTACTTGTACGCGTTTTCTCGCCACTCGACCTCCTCTTGCGTCGTTGTAGACGCGGCGCGCGCCCGCGCGCGAACACAGAGGACGAACGCTACGTCTACGAGTAAAAACACAAAACTCTCCCTCTCGGATTCTTGTATTTTCTACTCGATGCAGAACGCGCTCCAAACATCGTCGTGAGATTTGTTTGCATCGCCTCCTCGAGTCATTGACCCGAAACTAGCCCCAACTTTCTTTTATCACTCGCGTCTGAAACAATCGAGTTCGATCGTTTCTTTCGAGGAGCATGTCCTTGGAGAATTCCATGACGATCATTGAGATGAGAGAGAGGGGGGGAGAGGGGGAGGACAAACAGAGAAGAGTATTAAGGATTCAGAGAGCGACTTAACGGTCTGTAGCCTGTCCGCAGGACGTCCATACAGACAGGACGAAGAATTCTCTCTTCCGGTACTATCGATTCGACGATCGATCGATTACAAGTCCATATTTCCCGACGGTTTCATTTTTAACGCAGCTCGACGTTAGCGTATACGATATCGCCTGTTTAATAAACAATCGCGTTATATACCTATTGCGCGTTATTACCTATTCCTCATCGTATCGGATTCATTATTTTTCACGCGTTTCTGCGCGGTTTGACAACGTAGCTAAGAGGAATTCGAGAGTCGTCGGTGTTGGTAAACACCGTAGCGACATTTAGCGTAGTTTACCTTCTCGTTGTTTCGTCTATTCAGTATTTATCTATCCGTCGTCGCGAGTCGTACAGAGAGCGTCGAGCACACATCGAGCAAGCATCGAGCATTCGAGTCGCGTACGTAAGGGACTTCCTCCGTGACACGGTGTCGGTCGTCGCAGTCCGGCGTGGCGCGGCAATTCTCGCAGTCATCGTCGTCCTCGTCCAACTTTGAGAGACCGTTCTACGTGACGATTCACATCGTCGCCGGAAAGAGACGACTCAAATACTATTACTTTTCTCTCCCTCCCTCTTTCTTATTTTTAAAAGAGCAAAGAAAAAGTAGAGGCGCGCACAATGTCTGGCTCGTTCGGAGAAAGAAAGAAGCGTGCGTCGTCGAGGGTTAAAGCCGCAAGCCCGCGTGGCTTGCGCGAGATCGATAGGTTCACCCCTCGATAAGGGGAGCGATTAACGCGGTAATGACGGAGAATTAGAGAGAGAAAGAAAGAAAAGTGCAAAGGCCCTGGAGGAAGAAGAGACTGGCTGGCGCCTGGAAAAGGGCAAGGAAGGATTGTCTCTCTCTCGCTCTCGGTCTTTCTACGGCAACGAGAGCTCTCTCCTCCATCGGCCCGTGCTAATTCCGAATCTGCTCGTTGTTCCGGCCAACGCGCCGACAAAGCTTTGATGCCGTGCTTACGCCAAACGAAAAAGAAAGGAAAAGAGGAAGAAAATAGAAAATGGAGGAAGAGAGCACGTAGCGGGACTACGAAGAAGAGAGAAAGAGATATACGAGGGGAGGGGCGCGTTCGAGGATTTTAATGAAATTTTTCGATTCGTTCGTAGGGGCTCTCGTCGTTTTCGTTCTCTCTCCGTTCGTTCTTTCTTCTTTTTAATTCGATATCGAGAGACGAAAAGAGACAATGTTCCAATCGATCGAATCGTTTTCTACTCGTTTCCTATCTCCATTGTTATTATACTTTTGTCGAGCGACGTGTTTCCAATCAAGTTAACAAAATATGCGTGCAGGTGTGCGCGCGCGTATGTACGCATTACGAACGAAGAATCATCTCGGAGAGAAATTCTATTTCGCCGTTCGTCGTCGGGTTGCCAAGGAGGAAAGGGGAAAACTTCGGGGACGATACTCGTTTTTCTATATCCGAGATAATTCCGACGATTTCGGACGATGGTACGCGTCGAATGTGTCCGAAGCGCTAGCTAGGTAACTAGATAGGAGACGCGTCAGGACGACCAGAGTGCCGGAGAAGAATGATCCGTCGACGAGAGATCCCTACGACGATCGATCGACGTGTTGGCACGCTCGTTGACTCCTTCCAAAAATAGGATATCACCAGAAAACGGCCTGCTACTCTGGCAACGTCGTTGTTCCAATCGTCTTCGGGGATCGTACGAAAAAATACTTTTCATAGAGATAAGGTATCGTCGAGCTCTGGTATATCCTATCGGTATACCGACGAGCATACCGATATCTACTCTGTACGTTACACGGCGATACGTCGCAAAGTTCGAACGACGAAGAGAAGTCAGACCGAAGAAAGGGGAGAGAGAGAGAGAGAGACTCGAATCGCACGACTTCCTCCCAAAAATAGACGCATGGTTTCGATGGTCCCTCCGGTTTATTCGAGGACGCCTAAGCTCGGTCGATTGATCGGAAAACACGCGAGGTGGAGACGACTCGAGACGAGAAAAGCAGTAAGCAAGAAAAGCCGAACGAAATTTTAGGTTTCTGGAGCACTTGGACAGTGTTTTAAAGGTCGGCAACCTTTTCCTTTTACGTCATATCCGTCGCTAAGTGAGCCCCGGTAAAAGCCGCTCGATATCACGAAAATGCTATTAGGTCGTGCTCGGACGACCACTATGAGGAAAAGGACGAGGAAGAAGAAGAAGAAGAAGAAGACGAAGACGAGGAGGAAGAAGGAAAAAGATAATTTTCGACTTAACGTTTTCACCCGTACAAACTTTTTGCGCCCTCGTTCACGGCAAGGCGAGAAGGAAAATTTATGGCACTTTGTTTCACGAGCCTGAACGGGGGCATAAATTTCCTGAGAAACTGCAGCTTGCCAAACGCGAGTCGAACTTTCTAGGCTACTAGAAAACTTATTTTGATTATTATGCGTTACGTCGACGATACGTTTTAATTTTAATTATTGATATGTAATATCTCATTGAAACGCTAAAACGTTCGTCGATCTGTCTGCTTTCAACTTTTAGAAAAGAATTAAACTTTTAATAGATTTGTATTTTTCAGTCTCCTTCGCTAAGTTAGGCACCGACAAAAGAGCGTGCACTCTCGAACGTATGTGCGTTTCTTCTCTCCCAACGGCGAGCCTCCCTCCGTTAAACCCCATGTATGTTTCTATGCGTGCGTATGTACGCGTGTAAAAGGCTGGAGAGTGAAGTAGGTACTTCGCCAACGACCAAACTATTGATAGCAGCGCCAACGCGGCCTTTCAAACATTCGTTTCGGTCTTGCATTCTCTCGCAGATGACTCTCTCTCTCTCTCTCTCTCTACCTCTCCCGTTGCACACCGAGAGACATCTTTATCAAGTGTGATCTTTAAACGGCACTTGGACACTAACGAGATACTTCAGAGATACCCGATAGAGTTTTGATTTCTATCATCGCGACGCAACTGACGATTTATCTTGCCTATAATTATCGGCTCGAGCATAATTTTCCAGCCGTTTTGCGATCCCCCGGCTCTCGTTCTCCATAGGTTCGACCAGAAAGTTCCCCGAACCTTGGAGGGCGAAAACCGCGAGTTTGATGAGGGACAAACACGGAGCCGCTGTAATTACGCTTCTCGATATTGTTTTGGGATAGCATTATTAGTAGGAATTCCGGGATGTATGGATCCCATGGAAATGATGTCATACAGTTCGTTCGTTTCTCGGGACGTCATCGTAATGATTTATCAATTTTCACGCTTATCCTACGTAACGTTGCGCGCGACCGCTGACGAGCCGTCGTCCGCATGTTAATGACAAACAGAATTTGCAAACGTCTCTCGCGAACACGAGCAGCATGGTCGACCTCTGATCCATCGACTTCATTTTTGCATTTTATTTCTTCGTAGTAATTCGAACGCAAGGCGAAAGAAGCAAGCAGTTTTTTTAACGGATTATATGCAAGTAAAACGATTCGATAAATATTTATCGATAAACGATGAAGATATAAAGGGAGAGAGAGAGATGGAGGAGGGAAGAGAGGAAGGAAACACTGACGGTATCTATTAACGTCCTGTCTCTATTTCCGGATATATCTCGTTGCCGTGCGAAAATTTACCTCCCTCTCGAATATATCGATCGATAGCAGACCATGCGAGAACCGAGAGTGCAAGGTAAAAGAGACACGCGATGTCGCCAAGCTTTTAGTTGCAAATCGAGTCTCTTTTCTTTTTATCACGCGTATCTTTTCGATCAAACTTTAACGCGATATTTCTTGTTCTTCGAAAAACTCGGAGAGAACCGACAACTGTATATAAAATTCATATATACGTACGTAAGTAAGCGTACAGAGAGGTATATATGTGTTGGTCGGAAACGGAAGGTCTAGGTTGTCGAGAGAAAGAGTATGTTGCATTGACCGTAATCGCGTTTTACGTGGTAGCCTCGGCTTTTTGCCGGCAGCCTTTCTCCTCGTCTCTTTTATACGGACGAGCTACGCTCTTGATAGTTGTAAATTAGGCGCATGGAAAGTGTGTTGGGCGAGTTACACGATAGACTGAAATGGAATGTAGTGCTAGTTTCGAAAGTATACCAAAGTCTCTCTCTCTCTCTCTCTCTCTCTCTTTCCAATTGAAAATCACGTATCTCGAGTCACGAAGATCGAAGATCGATCGGATAGATTGAAAAAAAAGAAGAAAAGAATTACGAGAGCCGTCGAGTTTCTACGAAAAAGTTTTATCGAAACCCATGCAAAGAGTCTTTTATTTCCATCTCAAAGCCCTTCCCCCTTTTATACCTTTGCCTAGTACGAGGAGCACCAACTTATCCGAGATTCCAACTCGGCGAGCTCTTTTAACCTTTTATGACTCGCACGGCACACAGCAGACGTGGTACTTTAAGACGAGTTTAGCGAGTTTACGAGGCGTTACCTTTCGTTATTTTTCAAATCACGGAATGCCTGGAATTAAAGCTACGCTACGCGTAGGTACGTGTGATTAAAATGCCGAGAAAAGAATCGAATTAAAGAACGACGAGCAGATTCCGTGCTTGTTTTTTAAACGGGCACAGGTGTAAGTTTCGCAACGAACTTGTGCAACGAGTAGGTACTTACTTACATAGGTGCGCATCTGGTCCGAATTCAATTTCGTTACGCTTTTTTCTCGGCTCGCCGAGTTTGTAGAAATCATCATCCGATACATCTGCCAACGCTATGGCATCTCGGGAACAATTAAGTCGGTAGAAGAAACGATCCTATCGCGAGAAGACTCGAAATGAGAAATTCTCGGAGATGCATTCAACGAATATTACGATGGAATTCCGAAAATGTGGGAAAATCGTGGGATTGCGTCTTAAGGGTCTCCTCCGTAAGAGTAAGAAATAAAATGAGAGGAGCGGGGTGGGGGTCGGGGATTGGCACGTGTGCGAAATATACGAAATATACGTTAGCTCGAATGGCATCTTTCGAACGTGCCTCGTCAAACGAGAAACATGTGCTACGAAAGATCGAAGACATTCTTCTGGTCTTTGCATGGCCACCGTGACCGAGTCGAACGCTATTAAAAGTTAGTCGACCGGTCTCTTTCTCTCACTCTTGTTCGTTCTTCTTGATACAAAGAGGAGATATAAAAAGGGCCGTGGTAGCACGTGGTACCCAGATGCCGCAGCCGTCGTGGGTCCTAAGAGTTACGTGTCGGGCCCACTTTCACGTGCCCGCGCATGTGTTCGTACAGTCACGTGCGTGATGCGCCGATGTTTACTCTTCGCATGAATAATCCATCGGGCCACCCGGTGTATTGTCCTCGGGCCCAGAACTCTCTGACCGTAACTTTGGTATCGTAGTCGAATGTATAGAGGCCCTAAACCGATACCAAGAAATCCGTACTTGATTAATCCATTAATTATTAGCTTAGCTAACCCTTTCTCGCAAACTGTTGCATCGAAATGCAACACGTGTCGCTAACACATTTTTCTTTAGTCTCGCTGAATTTACTATTACTCTCGTCGTCGTCGTCGTCGTCGTCGTCGTCATCATCCTCGTCCTTTCGTTTCCTAATCGCTCGAGATCGTTTTTTTATTTACACGTGCTTCTCGGTTTTTTTTTATTTACACACGCGCGCACGCGCACACAGAAACATATTACTCAGAGCGATGTTTACTCCTTCGAGTCCGATCGTACGTGAAGAGACTGACGCTTGAATAAGCTCGAACGCATATCGGGATAATATCGCGTCAATGTCGACTAGCTTAGGCTACTTCGCTGTAAAAATCGAACGAGCTGGCTCGTGTAATGCGCGACGAACCACGAACAACGTCGCCGATGCGAACACTCGCGTGATATTTCGTTTGAAACGCCTACGATCTGACATTTCTCATTTCTCTTTCTTTCTCACAGACACGACGACCGACGACGATATACCTCCCAAGACATTTTTTAATAAAAATTATTCTAGTTTATAAAAACGAAGAGAAAGTCATCGATCGACTTTACCGATGACCAGACTCTCCTCCTAATTGACTTGGCAAATAATAAACGATTTATAGTGGCAGCAGAAGAAGCGTATTCGTTGGACAATCGAATTTATATCGATTTCGATTTGAACTAAAAGTGGAACGAGAGAACGATGGAAGACAAAGTTAAACGTTTCGTTTCGAGAGATCGACATCTCGCGTGCGTGTCTCGAGTGCAGGAAGGTGCTGAATAGAGGTAGTTAAAATCGAGGAGAGGGCCAGCTGGCTCTCTCTCTCTCTCTCTCTCTCTCTCCTCGTTGCTTCGCCATTGTCGGCGAGGTTATTACCACCGATCGAATTATTACTCCTTGCCATCTAAAGATAAAGAGAGGTAGAGTACACGGACGTAATGCATTTCGAGCGAGTAACGAAAGGAGAACACGAGATCGTAGATTTAAAGAGAAAAAGATGCTCGTTTTATCGTTGAACAAGACGAAAGAACAAGAGAGCTGTTTAAGCTTTTTGACTATTATTGTCCGAAATGCAAAACTTTAAATAAATAATGATGAAATAATTACCGAAACAAGTTGAAAAGAGAAAAAGAAAGAGAAATAGAGATACGTAGAACGGGGAAAAAAAGAAGTAGAAAATAGACGATGGTAACAGCATCGAGAGTCGATCGAAGATGCCAACTGACTCGCGTGAAACACATTCTATTGTCGATGAAATTATTGTCTGAGCCTATCCATGAAATTAGAGAAAGAGAGAAAGGAACAGGAAAGCGCAAAATCCCGAGCATTCTCTTTCTCTTGATCTTTTCAGTTTATCGAATTTATAGGTAGCGACGCGTCTACGATGTAGCGCTTTCTACGGAAATGATTCTAGGAATAAGCGATAAGAGTACAGCCATTTGACGTTTAATCTGCACCCTTTTGGTGACGGCTTTTAAATCGCTATGTAGGTGCGTATGCACTCTACCTAGAACAGGTCTTCTTTTTCTTTTTTTCTTGCACTTTTCCAACCATCAGAGTTACTTATCGACGTTCATAAATCCATCGAGCAGAGAGAGAGAGAGAGAGAGAGAGAGAGGAATACTTTACGTGCCGTATACCTTACGTAGGTTCGATTCGCTCGATTAATTCGACATTCCGTGACACCTTCGCGTTCGATCGTTTCATTGTACTCAGCAATACAGGCAGCTTAGGTATATATTGTCTAACAAGTAACTAATCCTAGTTAGTTGCCACCGAGGTCGTCGCTTGCAAGGTATGCGGGTGCTTCCAAACACAAACCAGTTCTATCAACGAATAATCGGTTCCACGAGATGCTCGCAAACGACGATTATTATCGGGCTAAGCTGAAGATTCAACAAATGTTCCGGTAATCCATAGAGTCAGCCGATATAATCGAGGAATAATTTTATCTTTTCTTTTCCTCTTTTTGATTTGTATCGAAATGCGTTTAAATAAAATCACAATAATAGAGACGAACGACTTTTATCAGATCGAGTTTGCATATTCACAAAAAGAAACAAGAAACAACTTTCAGACATAGTAATAGCAGTAGTAGTAGTCAACGTTTTAGCTTGACCCTTAAAGTGTTAGAAAACGAGCAAGAAGAATAGCAAGTACCGTAGGTGTTGGGAGAGTTTCTTTTAGAGCGAGTCTAACAATCTGGGCTGACTACGACGAGCAGTCCCCAGTGCCAACTCTTAAGCCTGTTTTGCAACATGGTTCAGGCCTGCTTTTCTCAAATTAATAGTAGCTCTCGTCTGAACATGGATCAAAGAACGATCACTCGGTCAGGATTGAATATCAACTTTCTCTCTCTCTCTCTCTTTTAGAATTAAACTGCAACCCGTATACTTATACATATATTATTCTCCTCTTTTTCTCTCTCTTCCCTTTTCTCTCCCTTGAACCCTCCTAGGCCTTTGTCAGAGTGCGTACAATGTGCCAGCGGGATCGCCCACATAAAGAGACGGACTCTCGATAATTCAACGGGACAGGGCGAAAAAAATCAATAGTACAACCACCCCGACAACTACAACTACAACTACAACGCAAACGACTACGACGACGACGACGATGACGACGACGACGACGACGACGACGACGACGACGACGACGACGACGACGACGGGGTGTCCCCTTCCCCCATTTTTCCTCACCCTTCCCCGACTTGGCAACCCTCTTCCCCTCCGAGTCATGCATACACGCGGCACGAGAACGTTTTCTCTAGAAGTACATATAGTTAATGAACCTGGAAGAACCTATTTGCTCTCGCTTGCACATAGAAAAAGGGAGAGAGGGTTACCGTTGGATATATAATCTCGTTGTTCAACCCATCACATATGGGGTGTCCGATTTTAATCGAAGCAAAGAAAGAAAAGAAATAAAAACGAAGCGTGCAATACTCTTCGTTCTCGGTTTACGCGCGCGCGTATGTGTGTGTGTGTATATATATATATATCTGTATATATATATATTCTTTTCTAGTTTCTCTTTCCCGAACTAGTGGCAAGGAAAGTGGCACGAAATTCGGCCAGAGTTTGAACGTTCGTCAAAGAGAGACTTCAATGCTCGCTGAAAAATATTCTTCCCTGAAAAGCGAAGAAATAGTGGTGTTGAGCTTTATCGAAAATTTTTTGTACGCATGAAAGCATTTATCTGAAATAGAGAGAGAGAGAGAGAGAGAGAGAGAGAGAGAGAGAGAGATAAAAAGCCTCCGTTTGATTTCCATTGTGTCCTGAATTACCATGTGATATTTTTTTTCTTTTTCCATTTTCCACAAACAACCGAGGAAAGGGTCGTTGTTTAGCTATAACAGCGAAAGGTCACCGCGTCCAATTAACCGTGTTGATCACGTTAGATTTTATATAATGTATATAATATGTATCCGTGTAAAGCGAAGCTTTGAACTATTTTATAATGTCATCGTGTGAAGGAGTCGACTTGTAACATTTCGAGATAATCGGTCATCCTAGAAATTCGACGAAGGACATTTTACCGTACCAAAAGGTAAACTACGAGAGATTAATCGAAGGAAATCATTGGATTATTTTTGTATCATTGAGCGACCTAACTTTTAACATTTCGAACTAATTGATCGTGTTAAGAATTAAAGAAGAATCGTTTTGAAGAAAAAATGCAATAGTGACCTGAATAAAAATAAATCGGGAGAGTTATAACAATGCATTGAGATTATCGCGATTGTGTCGTGACCGTTATCTCTTTCTCTTCCTTGGGCTCACCGATAATTATCTCCTTCTTAAGAGGGTAATATCGATGAAAGTGGAAAGCGGTACCCATGACTCGCGTATCTTACATGATTCGCATGCGAATTCCTTATTTCCATAGAAACGTTTCGTAGGAGAAATGAAGAAGGAAATTTGAATTGAAACTTAAAAAAAGACAAAAAAGGAAATTTTTGATAGGACGGAAGATATTGTAAGCGACTCGAAACGCGACGGCTCGCAGCCATACGCATTTATTCAATGTACATACGTAAAGAGAAAGAGACAGCGTGCAAAATATCGATCGACGAAAGCGAGAGTGTCGAGAGTGCTTTCTTCTCTTTCTTTTTTTTTTCTTTTCACTTTTCCCGCGAAAAGAAAGGCCTCTTCCTTTCGTCCCTCTATTTTTTCTATCTCTCACTCGCGAATTCTCGGACGTATTTCTTTTCCTTTTCGCGAAGAAACAAAAGGGAGAAGCTATCCTGCTATTTCTCCTTTTTTCTCTCCTTCTCTTTCATCGAACAGAGTCGATCGACGAAAACGAGAGTGACTCGTGGCCACGAAGGAAAGAAAAATATAGAGATAAAGAGTCTATCTTAACGAGTTAAACGCCTTTCGATTCTGAAGTGTGATTCGAAGATCTCTCAAAGATCACCCGGAAAAGTGGACAAGGAAAAGTTCAATGGCCTCCGAAGATACGTTTACGAAGGAGAGACGGAGAGTAACAGCTAATCGATTTTCTTTTGCAATACCTCAGAGAATTTCTTCGATTTTCCTGGCCGTCCTCGACTCGTTCCGTCTTTGATTTCGAGCGATAAAACGACATCGACGGATGAGACGAATGAAAGGATCGAGAGAAGCTCGTTTAAAAGTGTAATTAAGAAGCTGTTATCTTTCGAATAAACAGCTGGTACGAACGAAACGAAGAAACATAGTTTTGGCCCATCAAAGATCGTGGGTGTGCGCGTCATCGAAAGTCAACGTTTAACGAACTGGTCTCTCTATCCGCTCCAGTACCGAGGGAAAAAGAGCACCTTCGCCGAGATCCTACGATATTCCTTAGAGATTAGCCGTTCGATAAGCTAGCTCCTCGAGACACGATCTTTTTTCCTTTGATCTCTCTTTTCTTCCTCTTCTTCTTATTCCTTTTTCGATGAAAGTCTTTCCTCCCTTTTCACTCGTCTTTCGAGTTTTCCTTCGCGGACGAGTTTTACGAGGTTGGAAAATGCATAACGAGACTACCGTCCGTTCTCGTTCCCGTTCGTCGTATTTTCATCGTATTTACAATCTCTAGGAGGAAGTCGGCGTCTGGGATTTTCAAGGAGAAGTTTTCTTATCCTTATTCGTGAAAGCACGACAAGACAAACGCGATCGAATTGTCTCTTTCCTTTTCTCCGACAATGAATGAAATGAGAGGAAAAAAGAGAGAAAGATAGACGAATGGATAGAGAGGTTATAACCGGTGTCACGCTGTAAATCCAGACTTTCGACGCCTAACTGGCGAAAATCCAAAAGACGATCTTTCTCCGAGATTTAGACGGGTGAATTCTCGTTTGGCATCGCGCGCAGGGAAGTCGCATAAATAAGAAACGGAAAAATGATACGAGGAAGTGGAAGAAGGAAGATGAGGACGAGGAGGCGGAGAGGAGTCGAGCGTTTAAAAGTGTCACCGAGAACGCGTTGCGAACGAGTGGGCGAATGAGTAGAGATAAGAAACGAAGCGAGAGAATCTCTCATTTTTCGAGGGTACCTTTTCTCCTCCGGACGATTTCCACGGGCTGTGTTTCGAGAAAGGAGAAACAAACGGAGACGGACAAGGCGCGCGAAACCTCTTTCGTCATCCCATTCAGAAACGTTCGCGACGGCGAATCGACCGACGCGATTCCTCCTTCCTTCGAGAAACGCGACGTTCAAATTTCAGCGCAACAGTGCCGTAACCACGATCGGCAAAATCGTTCGACCTTAATCTCGAGGAATCGCGCGAAGACCCTCGTATTATCGACGAACAAACGACATTGACGCGAAGCTTGCGTAATCGCACGGACGAGCGCGAAATTCAAATCGATTCGCTGGCGATCTCGAAGGTATAAACCTTCGAAACGCCTATCTCTGACTCCACGCGTGGACGATAAATGGGATTAATAATTTATTCCTCCTAACGGGCTCGTCTCATTTCGCGTTTGATCTTTTCTCTCGTCGTTGCGTCAGCGTATATAGATACGTATGTATGTATGCATACATATAAATAACGTACGAAACGATAACGGTCAATTCGCGTTGCAAAGCGAGCGCGTGCGGTGAAAGCTCGTCGTAACGCTATAATGCTATGGCGTACGGGCGCGCATGCCAAAGAAGATACGTAACGACGGATTTACAATCGAGGAAAGTTTGCGCGACCGACCGGTTGCGTGCCGCGATCCGCGGACTTCTACTTTGCCCTGATTCCGAGTCACGTTAACCCTTTATTCTCTCTCTCTCTCTCTCGCTTCAACGACGAACAGACCAATCGTGATCTCGATCGATCCCACGATGCGATCGCTCGTCAACTCGATCAAAAGTGAAAATTTGAAAAGCTTTTCTTTACTATTGGTTTACACGATTTGCGATATAGTTTACAAGAGATTTCTATGGACAATCCGTCGTCCGTTGGGTCGGATTAGCTAACGATCGCGTTGATCTAACAGAGGAACTCGAACCGACACGTAATTAGGACAACGTTGATCGAGCAAAGTTTCAAACTTTCTTGACGTCCTTTTGCGTTCGAAGATTCGGTCGGTCGGTCGGTCGGTCGGTCGGTCGATCGATCGATCGATCGATCCCTAGCAACGATCGAAAGAAACTACGAGATGGATAAAGAACGAAACATCGTAAACGGAGAGGTATACGCGAGAACGGAATTAAACGAAATCGATGTTTCTTCTTCCTCCTCTCCCTCGCTTTCGTCCTTTTGCTTTGCTCCGGAAACCGGCAATTGGTCGCTGACGAACGGACTGCCGCTTCGAAAGCAACACTTTGCTACCGAATCTCGTGGTTTTTGATAACGGCTAACGACGAACAGACATCTCTCGGGACAAATTTACGCGAGCTTTTTTTTACGTCGTTGTTCCGTCGCAACGCGTGCCTTCCTCCATCGTTTGCCTTTTGCCAATTTTTATAATACAAGGAGAGATCGTTTCGAAGAACGTCTACGTATACCGATAGAGATACGTCCGGATACGTACACAAGTATATACGTATATATCTAGAAAGGCCGGGATATTTTCTAGCGAGCGGATAGCAACACACACCGGAGATACGCAGATCGAAGCGACACGAGAGAGCGAGAGAGCGAGAGAAACGGAGGAAACGGAGGAAACGCTTGCGAGAAAGAAAAAATCAAAAGGAGAGACGGTCGAGAAGAGAAAAGCTTCGGCGAGATCAAATCCTTTAGGGGAGAAAACGTATTCTCAAACGTATCTCAAGTTCTCAACGAGAAAATCTCGCGAGCTTAAGGTCAATGGCGTTCCGTTTGTTTATCATGGTGGGCATCGGTGGTTGGTTGGTTGGTTGGTTGGTTGGTTGGTCGGTCGGTTGGCTGGTTGATCGGTCGGTCGGTCGGTCGGTCGGTCGGTCGGTCGGTCGGTCGGTCGGTAGGTAGGTGACTAGGTAGGTAGGTAGGTGTATCCTGGCGCTTGTCAAAACGCAATACGCGAACGAGATAAAAAGAAAAAAAGAAGAGAAGACAGGAAAGAAAAAGTAGGCGGTACGAGAGCTAGTCGTTTCTCGAAGGGATTCTTTTTATTTGTTTCTACGTACCCTTGTTATCGCGACGAGCCAAGTAGTTTCGTTTATGCACGAAAGCACGCGTTTTTCTCTCGAATCGAATCCTCTCTCTTTCTCTCTCGGTCGAAATCGCGGACCGGGACGGAGAACAAAAGCGTGCCAATTCCCCGTGTTTCTCAAATCACATCTTCTTTTCCTTATTCTTCCGTCAGTCTCGGACGAAGCCTCTTGTCTCTCCTGCTAAAACACCGGATAAAAACAACACACGGCGCGCACACACGCACACGCACACCGAGCGTGTGCGCAACACACAACAGTCGACGAAATGCACCACGAGCGGACTGACAGTTACCACGGGTTCTTCATTATTGGAAAAGCTACCTTTGCAGGCTGCTCTTGCGCAGCCGGCACGATACTACCGACTTTCTCCCCTCTACCAACGACTCGACGCCATTTCTCTTACTTCCTTCGCCCCCCTAAACTTCCTTCTCCCGCGTTCAGCAACGTACGTAGTCGAACCCGGTGCCCTTCTTTCTCCTCTTTCTCTCTATCGATCCCCCAAATGTTCGCCTTTATCTCTCGAAACAAAGGCAATGTTTCGTTTCGATCGTGTACTTGATCTCCGGACAGACGGATCTATCTAGAACGTTCGTCGAAACTTTTTGAAAATCCCTCTCTCTTTCGTAGAACGAAGACGAGAAGAAAAGAGACGGCCATGTTGATCGTTCGAATCGTCCGTAAGATGATTGTTTTTCGAGTAATCTATCGAATCGAGTCCGTTTTCTCGTTTTGCGTTTTTCTTACCGGTGAAAAAATGTTCGATCGAAATGGCGATTCGATCGAAGCCGAGACACGGTTTGAAAGTTGAAAGAGTTTTGGAAAGAGCGACACCGGTGAGCAAACGGAACATTCGGCTGGATGTCGAATTTCTCGAGGCAGGAAGCCTTTCTAGAGCCTGAAAAGTTCGTGGAAATAGACAACCTCGCGGAGGTTGGCTGAATGTTCGCAAAGTGAATTGCACTTGAAACTTAAGATTTTATTTTATTCGCATCCAGTTGGGTAATGAAAAGTCCGCTGATACTCGAGTTGATACGCGTACGTTGAAAGGGGATTGACTCGCGGCATTGGCCGGCGTTAAACTTGTTGTTCCTTTAAGAAAAAATACAGTGCTTCGCAGAAATAAGAAATATGGCGGTACCCACTACCGGTGTAGGTGAGTATTTTTTCCACTCTTCTTTGCTTCTTAGTCGGTATGGATTTAATCCTTTTGTCGTCGTTTCCCTCGACGATCTTCACCTTTGCAAATCTCTTTCCTTCCCTTTCCTTTCCTTTCCCCTTCCTATCTTTTCTTTTCTCCTTTCGTAAGCTGGACGCAACCCAGACGCAACCCAGACACGTTGATCCGTTCTTTCCTTTAAATTAGGGACCCGTCATGTTTCCGACTTATCAATTTATCTTGAGAGCCTGCGTCTCCTCGTCCTTTTTCAACTTTCGTATCGACTTTCGTGTCTCTCGGACGATATCGGCCGCTTCATTCTCTCCCATTTTTCCGATCGGCTTAATCGGAAAACTTGAAAGACGATCGAAAGATTACGGCATGCCTAATACTCTGAGCCATAACCTGTATCGCGCACCAAATCCGATTTCCATTATTTCAACCTTTGGCATGATAGATGTTTCTCTAAGTTGATGTTTCTCGCAGTTGTTCCACGAAACTTTCGCTTGCTGGAGGAATTAGAACAGGGTCAGAAAGGTGTAGGGGACGGTACAATTAGTTGGGGATTAGAAAATGACGACGACATGACTCTTACACATTGGACCGGGATGATAATCGGACCACCCAGAGTAAGTGTCGTGCGTTTGATGATACTTTTATATAGGACGATCTTAAGTCTAATAGGGTGCAGTTGTTAGCGCATTTCAATGTATCTTTTTCTAGACGCCGTACGAAAATAGAATGTATAGTTTGAAAATTGATTGCGGTCAGAGATATCCAGACGATGCGCCCAATGTAAGATTTTTAAGCAGAATCAATATGAATTGTATCAATAGCACTACCGGAGCTGTAAGTATTTATCTTTTTTCCTCTCTCTTTATGGCATTGTTACCGTCATTTTGTAACTTTGATATATAAAATCTGTATTGTAATTTGCTCAAAGGTCGATAATCGCAGTGTACCGGTACTTGCAAAATGGCAAAGGGAATACACAATCAAGACAGTTCTACAAGAGCTTCGTCGTTTGATGACGCTCAAAGAAAATATGAAACTTTCTCAGCCACCAGAGGGCAGTACTTTTTAGCCTAACCACACATAAATTTATCATTTCTTCCTTTTTATGGTAGCACGAGGCGAGATATAATAATAAAGGTACCGAATAATACTAAAATGGTGCCCGATGGAAATTTATGCTAAGATGTAACGCCTTTACGAAAGAAAGGTGATAATAGCTTGAAAAGTTGGATATGAATTTTGTGTTTAGGTAAGCCGAGAGCTGTTTGTCCTTTAAATTTTAGGTCGTGTTTAACCATTCGCATGTTTCTAATGTAAAAAGTTATTTGTAATTTTAGGTAATAAAACTGTTGCGCGATAGCCGTAATGTTTCTCGTCTTAAGAGATTATTACCGCTTACTGTTTCTGAGATGCTTATGAGGTATGTGCTTGCAAGACGTATTATTCCAACTTTTCAAGCTATTATGATATAAAGAAGTAAAAGTCACACAACAAATATTTTGAACCTTAAACTGGATACACCGATTGTCTAATAAAAATAATAATCAGTAAGAACAATTTATGCCTTTGAAGTTTTTTAAATGAAAAAGAAAAAGAATAAAAGAAAAAAAGAAAAAAAAAAAAAAGAAAAAAGAAAAAGAGAATAAGGAAAGAAAGGAAAAGAAACAAAAAGTAGCCTCTAATACAAGCCAACTAATATTTCTGTTTATAGATAAGTGCCATCTTTTATGATTTTAAAATTATGATTTCATGGAGTTGTCTCAATTATTATAGAGGCGGATCGCCACGAAAATTTCTAAGCCCATGTAAATTTTGATAAACCGATTAAAAAATTGGTAACGCGTAGGTAGCTCGAATTTGTAATTCGGATACGTTAAAGCGGTTCATGGAACAAAATCGTCATCGGAGTATAATCGCTTTGATATGACTAAACGGCAAGAAGTTGAATCGAGTTTTCTCTAAACGTAGATAAATTCTATCTAATTTAAGAAAAATCTAACAAAAGTTAGATTATTGAAATTAATTTGTCAAGAATCTTGTATAAACAGAATAAAATTGGACATTTGACGTCCGTTTATTGAGACATCGTCCAAATACGGCCTCTTACTTTATACAAAAGGATATGTCATACTATTTGGATCACACGTCGTCTAATAAATAAACAACGTAAGGTGATCATAACAGAAATATAAAAGGTCGTAATTTGATTCAAAGTAGAGGGTAGGGTAACATATAAGGTATATGCGTTGCACCCGGCAGGAGTACATTGATCTATGAAGCATTGCAACTTACATTTTCATTTACCTTTTCATTCCAGTATAAATGCGACACGACTATGTATATTCCGATTATATTTAAATTTGGTAATCCATTTAGAAAATGTGTACATGCTTAATAAATACATATTTATGTTATAAGCTTCATAATTGATGTACTATGAATATTATATTTTAAATTCAATACTGATCCAAAGTTCAAGAGTATAAAAGTCCTTATTGTCAAAGTTGACAAGTTTGCTTTCTCAAATTTAATTTAGATACTTGAATGAGTTGTATCGTTTTATTCCCCTTTTATCGAACTAAATATGCAAGAGTACGGTTTTTTTTTTTTTTTAGTTTTTATTTTCGTGTTTAATCTCACTGATAGAAAACTATGATCGTATAAATTATTTGCAGTATAATATAATAATTACATGATTTCTCACCTTTGATTTGCATTATGTGTATACTCTGTTATTGCATTTAGACTATACTCAATTAGACCAAAGTATGAATTACGAAGGTATTTGAACAATTATTATTATTATCTAATGTTATGAAACTTTAACTACCTGAAATACTATACATACCTCTGATCAGCTTTGTATTTCAGTATTACACTATTGTTAATGTAATGGTGTAATCTAATTCATATTAAATAATTATTACTCTATGTCGATAAAATGAAGCTTAAAAATAAAAACATTTCTTTAGAAAAATTATCTCTCGATTATTGTACGTATCAATGTTTTCCTACTAAATGTGTCGACACGCTTGTAATTCTCAAACGTGATATAATCAAATTACTTTATGTGAGACGTTCGGACATGATTATAAACTACAAGCAAACTTTATTACTTTTAACAATTTATTTATGTCGGCCGATGATAACATTGTTTGCATATTTATGTACAATGCACAAGTTTATTGACTTGATATTTATAATGAATCGAACATGCATCAAATGCTATATTGGCAGCTTCCGAGTCTGAAAAGTGCTAGAAATGTCCGGTTATATTAATTAATTTATAAAACTACATTACATCCCTTGATGCTAACATCGCCAAGACAATTTCTTTAAGCTGAAGCTTCAACGGATTTATTTCGAAATAATTACACTACTTCTTAGGGACGAAAAGTAGTTTTGTATTTTTAACAGTAGTCCATGTGTGCCTCTTTAGGTAAATGATGCCACTTATGAGAAAGATGCCTAATCCAATGGTCTGAAAAAATATTAACATCAATTACATCACTTATACATTATATAATCTTTAGATTTAAACGTAAAGGGAACAATTTATACCTTGATAGTATATTTTTTTCTATCGTCGTATTCATGATTAGATGTCCACATAAGGAATGTGGTGATATCTTTAGCTATCTGAGAAGCGGTGGCAGGAGTACCATCTTCAAACTCCAAGACTTCGTCGTAAACGACCTACGCATATTTCGTTATTTGCATACAAGTACGACAGACAATGAGTCAATGAATTGCGGGAAACGCGGTACGTGCAATGCGGTATCACACACGGTGGCGTTACTGCGTTTCGAAATAATAAATTACCTGTCCCATACCAATAGCACCACCTAAGAAATATGGATTAAAGTATTGACCTTCTTGCAGTTTAATTCCAGCTGGTGGATCACAATATCCGGTCAACAGAGAGAATATATAATTCTGCAAAAATAGATTTATTTGATAAATCCGTTGCAATGTTATATATGCGTGAAAGAGGAGAGAGAAAGAAGTTACCTCTCCATCGTGCCTAGCATTGAGTACCAATGAAAGATCAGGTGGTAAGGCACCATTGTTAGCCGCTCTAGCAGCTTCCTCATTTGGATATGGACTTGGAACATAGTCTGATAATTTTCCTGGACGCATAAAGTATTCTCCAGTGGCGTCAGGACCATCTTTCACCTGTTTAAAGATCAAGCGATAAAGTATATAAATTGTCAATGAGTTGTGTCTTCGATGGAAGATCTTTTTCCGTATGATCACCTGTATCTCAGCAGCAAGAGCTTTCGCCTCTTTCTCTGTATGACTAACGCCGACTAGATGACGATATGCTACATACTGCAAACTATGACAAGCGGAACATACGTTTTTGTACACTTCCCATCCTCGTCGCACACTGAAATTTAAAAAAATACGATCAAATCACTCATTTTGTAAACTTATTATATATTTAACACGCGGATGCATACCTCGCATGATCTAACGAATTAAACATTCCATAAAAATCCCATTTATATCTTGCAGGATGAGCCGCTAGATCGCCGGCTTTTACAGAACTATCCAAAGCATAAATTAAAGCGCCAATACCTCCAGCCGTTATTCCTAAGCACGTTACTAACTGCAAATAAAAAGATAAGTATAAAGTTGTCAACTTGATACGCGTATATATGAGGGCAAATAAATTATAATTTAACAAATATTCTCTAGTAAAAAATATAAATTAAATATAAGATTTATTACTTAATGAAAAATATTATAACTTACTATAAAAATATATAGTTTTTAAGAAGTTGAAGATTGTTGTCACAGGGAAGGGATCAAGGTAAGAGGGACAACTCCTATCGATAAATTCATAAACACCTACCAATTTTCGACCTCTGGACCATTCTTTTGTAGTGGAGAAATTATTGGTCTGTAAAATCATAACGAATTCTTAAGATTTATCGCATGATTAAATTACACAATGGAAATAAAATTATACGGATGCTATACCTTATTGTTATATCATTACTTATAACAAGATTGTTATCCTTTACAGGTAGCTTTAACATACGCATTATAGACTATTTAACGCGCGATTATATTTTGCAAATTATACTTTATATTTGTACAATTTTCACACATGTTTAATGATGGCAGCATCATGATTTTCTCTGCAGATTACTATTACATAACATGTATTAAAATGTCTTTTAAAACTTTTGAAATTTACGTGTCTCTTTCTAAAACACGATACACTTGTGTGGCATTAATAAGAAAGGTGCCTTCGAGATTAAATATTAAGAATAAAAATGTCATAGCAGTCGACAAGTAGTACAGTTCGAGTAAACTTCTAGAGACTTGGTCAATTATGTCAATCGTATATAAGACCAATAATGAAGCATAAATATATTACTTATTGCTCAAATAAACGTATTTAATCGCGGTCAATCGTTATTTCAATTTTTCTTACCTGACCGACCAAAGTTCCATAATTCGGTTTTAAAAGACCAGATTTACAAATTCGTCCTAACGTAGCCGCCATCTTGGCCAGAGGTACTATGTGCAAAAGACGTTAGTCAATGAAGCAACTGAAGAAACCACGCAGACAAATTTTTTAGTTCGGTGAAGAGGATTAAAATATCTTATCTAAAGGTTGAATACTGTTGCATCGCACGCAGTAGTTTAAACTTTCACTTAAATTAAATCCTAATTTCCTATGTTGGAAAGATTTAATTTCGATAATAAAAACTTTTATACGCGATTATTGATATCGAGATACAAATATTCACTACTGTTAAATTTCCCGCTTTATGGCACTTTATCAAATTCTAAATCATTTGAATATCATCAACTGATTGTTATCTATATGATTTCGTCGAAACTCGAAAAGTATCATTAAAAATCTATCATTGATTACAGTCATCGTCGTCGTAATCAAAAAATATAACAAAAATCATCTTCCTTTTTTTTCTTTCTTTTTCTTTCTTTTTTTTTTTTATATAATCGTGATCGAAACGGGCGTGAAAGTAAAATAGAAAATATTTCGATTACATCGAAAAACTTATTTCCTTGATAGTTGACTCGTTTAAATAATTTTTTCGATTATTAGAGTAACAAAGTAAATATGGTATATCGATTAATAACATATTAGAGCGTGCAGTTGGAAAATCTAAAATCGTAATTGCGTAATTGCAATTAATTTCTAAAAGAATATTGATATTACAGACGAAACGGAAATTCTTTTTAGATGCCCACCTAGCTAGTTACGATATTTGAAGATAATCAAGGGAGAGGGCGCGACGCATGCGCCTATCTGTTGGCAGACTTGGCAGTTCGCCGTCGACCATTGGTGTCAGCTGCTACGTTCGTCAGATGGTAATGTGAATCGTAGAATATCGCATCGATCACCGTACCGAAGAAAACGCATCAAGATGAGCGGAGGAATGCCGGAGCTTGGCTCAAAGATAAGTTTAATATCGAAGGCGGATATTCGTTACGAGGGTCGCCTATTTACCGTAGATCCGCAAGAATGTACAATCGCTCTTGCTAATGGTGAGTACGAAAATCAAGATGGATACCGAACCTACTTTTGCCGCTTCTCCATTTCCCGGTTCTTTCCCTCCTATATCTTTTTACCCTCTTCTCTCGCTTTTCTCTCTCCTTCTGTTTCTCTTGCTCCCTCTCCCTTGCCTTTCTCTTCTTCTTTTCCTTTCAATTCATCTTAAGTCAACGCTCGAGCGTTCCTTTAGATTTGTTAAATTGGAAAATGCTTCAAAATATCATACGAGGTTTCGATTTGTCCGGTAGATCAAATGCAAAACAACCGGGGTCACCCTCCCAACGCTACTCTTGTAACGGGTGATTTATACGTTTCTCGATTAATCTATGTCTTCGAATTATTTCCAATATATATCAGGCTTCATTTTACTTTATAATATTTTACATATATACGGTATATACGAGACTTCATTGCTTTTCGGTATACTATTATGAACTCTGTAGATACAAACAATAAAGGCATCATTTCGAATCATTTCGTTTTATGGAGGTCAAACGAACAATCAGCTTTATAACGATACGTTACATTTAAATCTTTTAAAACTTGATTATACAAATATTATTTAATGTATCGTTTATCTGTCTCTCTCTCTCTGCGCGTGTGTGTGTGTCTGCTGCGCGCGCGCGCCTGCGTGCCATGGTGTGTGTGTGCGCGCGCGCACAAGTATGTGAATGCACATATATACATATATATATATATATATATATATATATATATTATGTATGTATGTATGTATAATGGTATGTACATATAAATGCAATTTTTATTATTTATCACTTTAAACTTTCAAAGAATGAAATCATACCTTGAATTGCGTTAAATTTGATCCATTATTGTTCTCTTTTGTGAAATTATACGAGATTACAAATATTATCCATTAACAGAAATTAATAAAGCAAACGTAGTGTATGCCCTTCTGATATGTCGACAGATTATATTAAAAGCTAGTATTTGCTTTATGTTTCAAATAATTGTTTTTACACATACACAGAGTCATTGTATAGAAGGTTTATATCTCTAGCTTAGTTCTTTGTTTACAATATTTCAATGTCCTTGCTTTCGACTCTGTGAGGCATCCATCATTGAACTCAAATATAGAGAAAATGTACAGGTTCAAGGTTATTTTAACATATTTCAGATTTTATTCAAATTTTCAGAGTATTCCTTTTTGTCATAGACTTTATTTTTATTTTATTTTATTTTATTATTTTTTTTTTTTTTTTTTTTTATTCTTGTCAAAAATAATAAGAATCAATGTCGCAATTATCTTTTCATCATTAAAAAAATCGATAAAATATTTAATCAGAAAATACAGAAGATAAAGAGACAATATTTTTGTAAGGTTATATTCATTGTCGTATACAATCTAATCTTGTTTATTTTTATAACAGTGCGTTCCTTTGGAACAGAAGACCGAGAAACTCAGCTACCCGTAGCTCCTCAAAATCAGGTGTACGAATATATCCTATTTCGTGGTTCGGACATAAAAGATATTAGAGTTGTAAACAATGTTAACTCTATACCAAATGATCCAGCTATCGTCCAGGTAATTGTACGAGTGTAGCGTATTACTGTCAAGATCTATATTTTTCTGGCACGTTTCAAAACATTCTACTAAAAGAATGTATGTTCGCGCAGTGAAGTATTAGCTTTAAAAATATCTAAAACGATTGATTCTTAGATGACTGTACAACCGTCGATGGGACAGCAATCTTATCAACCGCAACCGACTTATGCTCATCCAATGATGGGTCAAATGGGCCCTATGGGCGGTCAATATGGAACTCCTTACGGTATGACCATGGGAGCTATGGGACCAGTAATGGGGATGCCGACTACTGCCAGAGATCCTCGCGGGCCACTGAATAAACAGCCAAGTGAGTTGAGCTTGGGCCCTGCTGAACCCAATGCCATCTCTATCCCAAACTCACTATCGACGGCCAATGTCGACCCATTACCAAAAGACCAATCTCTGGAAGATGGTAAACTGTTTTTGCTATGATCTTTTCCTTGCCAATGGCATGCCTACTGCTTCCTTTTGGTAAAAACGCTTGCTACATACTTCATTACATTGTATGTATTTTGGATATATTTGAAAGTGATTGCATTTAATAGATAATCTGTAATTCTTTTAATAATCTTAGTAATTGCAAGCACTGTATGTCATCTTGGATTCATTCCGAATTCTATTCGCATCGCTTAACTTTCTCTGTCGGTATATTGAGTTTGTCCCAAGTGATCTAAGTATCTACATGCTATATTTTCTATGCTAGAACGATTCTCTTACTACGATAAGTACATGTTTTATAATATTGTGCAAATGTATAGATGCAAATGCTTTCTGCTGTGTGCACATATGTGCTTTCATATTAATTTACACGTATCTTTAACCTTCTTGTACGTTTATAATTTTTTAATCGACTTAATCTATAATATCTTTCGTATAGCAGAAAAGTAATAAAAGCATACTTCAATATGTATGATTTTATCATATTAATATATTACGCATAGAGATATTCGAACGAATTGCAATATTTTCCTCGGATGAATTATATTTTGAATTCGAAGGAAAATAAACTATCGTTGCACCCGCATTTCCCTATTTTTCTTTAACAATGCGATTAATTGTTATCCGAGCAGCGTACAAGCATGAAGCTGTGTCGAGTAACGAAATAGCAAGAACAGTTTAAAATTTGAAGTAGTTTTGGCTATTATTCTAATAATCTTTTAATCGAAGATGCAATGACATTAGTAAGGTTGTAGTACAATACACAATGAGAAATATAAATTCATAATATATAACAAATAATAAAGTTGGCCTGACAATTTTTGTTATACTTTATGAGGTACATCAAAGAAAAGAACTTAATCCTTCTTCTATAGGTGTACTGGATCTTATTAGCGGAGGATCGAGATCAACAACGCCAACGTCTTCATTATTGACTAGAAAAAGTCCTACAATAGATCAGGGCATACAAGTAGGACATCAACAGCAGCAGCAACAACAACAACCGCAGCAACAGCAAAGTAGCCTTGGTAAACACGTCGAAAAGCCAAACATTAGAACCGTTCAACCTCCACGCCGTGATCACGAAGGGTAGGATGATTGACTAATTGCCATTGACAATTCGTTACTTTACTCTAGATTCGTTTAAAAATAAATAAGGCAAGCTCGTCTAATCGTTGAGTATTTTCTCTTCTCTTTTTTTTTTCTTTTTTTTTCTTTTTTTCTTTTTTCCCCCATACAGACATGTTGGAGGCAAGACGAGCAATGCTATGTCGCAATATAACGATATGAAGAGAGACGCCATGAAATCTGATGGCCCGATACAAGGACAAAGTGGACACCCCGGTGGTGGCAGAGGAAATCGTGGTGGTTGGATGAATCGTGGAAATATACGTGGCCGAGGTAGAGGACGCGGTGGTTTTAGGGCCAATCAACCTGGTAATGCTGGAGCTAAATCTAAAAACACGCTCAAATTTGATAACGATTACGATTTCGAGCAAGCTAATACGGAATTCGAGGAATTAAGGTATATCCCCTGTGCAACTAAGTTTCCAAATACATGCATGTTTACTTGGCGTTTTTCGCTTCGTACATAAAAAGAAGTGGGAATACGTGTAACATGCGATACTAAGTTATATGCGATATTAATGCAGGCATGAGTATACGTATAAGTGTCCTGTTTACGCATCGCATACACATTATTTCGATTATTATAGATTATTTCGATTATTATGGTGTAGAAGTATTGATAAAGGAATATGATTTCAGATCTCAGTTGGCGAAGACCAAAATCGACGGTGGTACGGATAATGAGAAGAAAGATGATAGCGGTAATGAAACTGGAGCAGGCGAGGGAGAACCCGAGGAAGAACCGGAAGTCGTTCATTATGATAAATCGAAATCATTCTTCGATAACATTAGCTGCGAGGCTGTCGAGAGGAGTAAAGGGTTGGTATAAGTTTGGCATGCGAGTTCTCTGATCGTTTAATAAATAAAAGTTTCTGGATGTCAACGATTGAAGAAATTGTATTTACAGACGATTCCAGCGTACGGATTGGAGGACAGAAAGGAAATTGAACTCTGAGACGTTCGGCGTGGCTTCGACAAGACGTGGCGGTTTTCGCGGCCGTGGCTACTACAATCGTGGAATGGGAGGAATGTACGGGAGAGGTGCTGGCAACATCGGTACGTCCGGTTTTCGTGGTGGATACAGAGGTACTCGAGGTGTCAATCGCAAGCCCAATCAACAACAGAATAATAATCCTGGTAGTCAAGCTCGTGCGAGCAACGAACAGTCTACCAATCAGTCGCAGCAGAACAACCGTCTTGTAACTGGAACGGCGTAAAGCCTGGAAAATGCCACACTACGAACAACGCGCTATTAAGTATAAGTATTCTTTAGATTATAAGGCTTTTACGGTATATGCTCTGCCCATACGAACTGAAAATGAGTTTGGAAGATTGGCAATCTGATGAATTTTAGATTGTCGTTGAAGGAAATGTCGCGAAGAATCTCGCGCGTGGGACTCTGCTGGCGCACAGAACTCTCGCATCTAGACTTTCTTTTGGTGTAGGGGAGACGTTTGCTCTATGGGGAAGAAATGTTTTTTTTCTCTCTTTCCTCCCTAGCTTTGGATAATGATCACGATATACGCACGCACGTGCGCGTGCGCGCATACACTCTCTCTATCTTTCTCCCTGTCTGCCTGTCTCTCTCTTTCTCTCTCTCTCTCTCTCTCTCTCTCTCTCTCTCTCTCTCTCTCTCTCTGTCTGTCTCTCTCTCTCTCTTATCGAGAATCATCCATTGATAATCGTTTATATAATCGAATATTCTTATTGTTCGTGTGCGTTCTCGAGAGAAGATCTTTGCGCTTTTAGTTTTTTCTTTTCTCCAACAGACATCGGAGCGAAAAACAGAGACGTTACTTTTGAATATAATCTTATAATATAATTCATATGAGGCGTTGAAAGCGCAGGCAGGTTTATCGCATTGAGAGGAAATTGACGAAAAATTAAAAGTTCTAGTTTAAAACTACTCGTTTATAGTTTATTCGAAACGCGAATTTCTTTCTCTCTATAGAACATTTTTCCTACGATTCTTTTACGGGGACGTTTCAAGTTGAATATTTTTCCCATACGTTTCGTATCGTAATCATTATCACGTCTTTTCGTATAAGTGTTTAGTAGATCGAGATAGGTCAATAAAGATGTGGCAGAGAAAAAATAAAATGATAAAAAAAAAAATTATACTGGTAATTATATTTGCATTAGTTATAAACACCGATAGAATATACTCAGTTTCGGTGATGTCTCGGAATAAAAATATTCTTATGAGAAAGAAATCTTATGAAAAAAAGGTAGACGCGCGTGTAATGGCTATTTCTGGGCTATGTTGCTTTGTATTCGTTTGACGGAAGTATCATAAGTATGGAGAGAATATATGTATATATAGTATTTATAATTATATCAGTAAATGGATATAATTATATATATATATATTCTATGCACGTGTATTTTCTCTATATCTTTTCGAAAGATGTAATAAAGAAACTGAGTATATTCGTTGGTACTTATCAATCGTAAAAGAATGTGTGACGCTGAGAATGGAGTTATTACTATAGCTAAATTATCGCGTGTTTTATTTTTTGAATACGCAGACGAAATTTCGAGATAACCGACTAGAAGTTTCTACAACAGAAGAAGGAGAAGAAAAAAAAAAACAAACAAACAATATTTAGTTTTAAGCGAATGGAAGATTCTTTCGAAGGTATAAAACTTACGATAATGCGTGTGAACTCTTTGAAATGCAAATATGTATAATCGATACTGTCCTATGTACGAAATCGTCATCGAACGCGTTCGTAGACGATCGTTGTTCACTTGGTAAAAGAAAAAAAGAAAAACAAGAATACGACGAATTGTTTGTTCGTTGTACCGTGCGTAAGAGATCAATAAGAAGATGGCGAGCTTTTAAGGGGATGATTATAAATTGAAAGTACAAGTCACATTTAACAGTGAAGAGTGCACTAATCGCAGCGAAGAGACCAAAACACGAATCGCTCTGCATGAAAAATTAACTTTGGTGCATAGGATAAAGATTTTTTCGACTTTGCGACTATCGGTAATTAGAAAAGTGGCCTAACATTTAATTTTTTATCATCTATTTTGAGTTTCATCGATCTATATTATAAAAATAGAAAAAAATAATATTTCGGTAAATACATGGCTTTGGTCTCTTTCATAATCATCATTTCACTCGACTCTTCCATTTCAAAGCGGTGTTTGCAAAAAAAAAAAAAAGAAAGAAAGAAACAAAACGAAACAGCAAGAATTAAAAATATAACGACGCGATATTCGAGAAAGTACTTACAATTAAAATGAACGAAAAAAAAAAAAAAGAATACTTTATACTTGTATGACGCACGTCGAGTCTGCTGCTGACCTTCTCATTCGTAAAACTTCGTTAAAAGATTCCTCGAACGTAAAGATTCAGGATGAGAAGGAAAAAAAGGAGGAGGAGGAGGATGGGCGAAAATTATCGAAGGTATAGAAGAAGGAAAACGAATGTAACCTGTCGCCAGTAGACTAGATGATATATCGTCATCATTAATTAACAGCATGGATTTATTATATTTGTCGTGTGTATGTGAACGGTTTGGGGGTATTGCTAAGGATAGAGTAAAGGTAGGTAACGTCGTTCTCCTTTTTTTTTCTTTTTTGTTTTCTTCTTTTCGATAGTTTTTACCGACAAATTTTGCTCTTCTTCTTTCCTCGATCTGGGTTACATACATTTTACATGTTCAATATTTAAGAATCAAGTGAAATTCATTAATATCTCATTCGATCGAAGGAACTTTGTGAACCATGTGTGTGTATCATATAACTTTGTCTTTACGATTTCGAATACGGTCCGCGTTGTTTATATCCGTGCGACGATGCTGCACTTTGAATGGTCGTGAAACTAACAAAAAATTAGAAAAAAAGCTGGATGATAAATGCCCCTTAGACGAGGAAAACGAGTAGGAGAAGGAGGAAGACAAGTCTGAAAAGAAGGATAACGGTGTAATAATGCGGAAAAGGCAAAAAGTATGTGTATTATTTGCGACTGTTATTTTTCTATGGCTCTTGCCGAGATCCACGCATATATACAAATGTATACATAACGTAAGCCAAGATTTAGTTATACATACGTGTGTGTGTGTGTATGTATGTATGTATGTATATGTATATGTATATGTATATGTATATATATATATGTATATATAAATATATATATATATATATATATATATGATGATGATGATGATGATGATGGTAATGATAACATATTGGTAATGATAATAATAAAATAATAATAATGATGATGATGATAACGATAAAGATGATAATAAAAAAAAGGTAAACCTTCATAGTCTATCGGCGATGCGGCCAAACGAAGTATAAAGAGAATAATAAAAACAGGAAAAACACAAATCATGTGTATAATAAACTTAGGCAGATAAGAAGAAAAAAAGTATGTTTTAAGTTTCTTGCATTATGCATGGGGAAAATATTATTACACGATGTACGCGATTTTCCAACGATAAGTTTTTGTTTTGTACAGCGGATATTGTGAATCCCGATGCTATGAATAATACTGAAATGATGAAATAATACGCGGTGTATAATCTTTGTAATAGTAATCGACCTCTTTCTTTTGTCTTTTTTTTTTATTAACCTGTAGCTGTACATAACGATATACTCGTATACAGCTTACAGATTAATTACTTCTTATCGTTAGAGCATTTTCTTCCTACTTTCGAAATGCAATTCGCTTAGGAAACTTAAAATTAAAGGTAAAGAAATAACTCGTGTTCCGATCAAGCACAAATTACGCTAGTTCTCGTAGCACTGTCGCAAACTTTCGTTATCGTGCGTCCTTTTCCAATTTTAGTTTCGACGTACGTCATGTTGTTCTTATAACGTCGACGTAGAGTACGAGGATTTGGTACATAAATCTCGTAAGGTTGACGGCCACTCTCGATGACCCAAATGCTACCGGATTCACCGAAACGTAGAACGTTCAGTAGTCCCTCAGCGACGACGTACGGTCTGTCGATTAAACAAATTTGTCTTCAATCATAGGACAAATCGAGGAATTTGGATATGAAGATCCGCGTTAGAGGTGAAGAGAGAGAGAGAGAGAGAGAGAGAGAGATAATCGCAAATAGAGACGACACTCACGTTTGTATGGGGATCTGTTCCAAGTTCTTCACAAAATCCGCTTTCATTACTCTGGATAGTAATTTGTTCGGACTGTCGATGGTGAGTCCGGTTTCTGTTAACCCAGGACACAACGTTATCACGCTTATTCCTGTTTTTTCGTAGTGATCAGGATCCTAAGAGGTAAATGAAACTTTTACGTATCGTTATGATTATAATTGGTTTCGTTACGCGTTACGTAACGATTAAGAATATAATTCAAGTTCAGCGCCAAGAAGATTAATCGTAATCGATCGATGGAACTCACTGCGAGAGATTGCGAAAGACCTATGATCGCGTGTTTTGTGGCTGCATAAACTGGAAGTTGAGCCGTATTACCGACGTTCATGCGTTCACTGACGTTCACCAATATTCCACCGTGTCCACCGTTCTCTTTGCTCATGTATTTGACAGCCAACATCGCTGTCGAGATCATTCCAGTCTAAGAACAAAAAAAAACTTTTTAACGTCTTTAACGATGCATTACAGATCGTAAAAGATATCTTTTTTCACTTACGATGTTCACGGCGATCTCACGTTCCCAACGTCGTTCGTCGAGTATTCCAGCATTGTTTATCACTATGTCAATGCCGCCCATTAATATTGACGCTTCCTCGAAGGCCTCTGTAAGATAAACAAACATAGAATATATAGAAATGAAAAATATTCTTTTCTTCTTTATGTTCTCGAATTGAGATACTTTTGATCGAACAAACCTATCAATTGTTCTTGTTTGGTTACGTCACTTTGTACGAAGTATACTTTGTTTTCACCGTACGACTTCTCTATACCCAAGCTAATCCTTTTACCAGTCTCTCCGTCAATATCGAGTATAGTTATTTTCTATAACACATTAAAGAATCGTCTATCTCGTTCGAATACCATTGATCGTAGTAAAATCAATATGTCGATCGATGATCGCTTACGTTTGTTCCATGTTTTAAAAAGCGATTGACGAAAGCGTAACCTAGACCAGAGGCGCCGCCGGTTATTAAAATATTTTTATCCGATACGAAACCATTGATTTCTTCCAATTCTTTGGCTCTTTCCGAGGCCGAGGAACGTCGTCTGCTCATCCGTGGCGCTACAAAGATAATCAACGTGATTCTTTACCTCCTTAATAAGTCGGTCAATAATTTTTCTTTTTTCCTTCTCTGTTATATCGGATAAATGAAAGACGTTGCATGAGAGCTAGCGGTGAAAATGAACAAACGTTAGAAATCGTTATATCGTTTCTTTCTCAATATTTTTTTTCTGACTTTCCTCGAGGAAAAATTAGGAAAATTTGTCGTACCTATCATCTCCATTTTGGATTTTCGAAATAAATAAACCGATAAGAATCGAAAAAAGGATGACAGAACGAACGTAGCGGTCGCAAAGAAGCAAACTGAGATCGACGCTTTCTCCGAATGGTATTTATACGAATCGAATGACATTAATCGGAGACGCGTTATTACTACTTGGCGTTTCACGCTTCGTTTCGAGAAAGAAGAGGGAAGAGAACGGCTGGTTCCTCTTTGATCAGCTTCTTGGTCAAAAGGAACGTGTGTATGCGCGCGCGCATGGTGCATGCAAGAGAGAGAAGGCAGAAAGACCGATTTCGAAGGAATCGAAGCAACGCGTTGTTTGTCGATAGCTCTGCTACTTAACAAAAAAAAAGAAGTGATAAAAGAGAAAAAATAGAATGAGAGAAAGAAAGAGAGAGAACTTTCCCGTCATGGTAACGTTTTTTCCTAATTGCGATAACCGCGAGACGATAAAGAGACAATCGTAGTCGAAATACGATTACTTTCCTTAGTCGCGGCACAGTAAACTATGTAAACATTATAGATCTTGCTCTTTTTCCTTCTAGATGAGTATATAAAAAGTTAATCAATATATCAAATGGTTAATCGCGTTCTTCGAGAAACAATCGTATGATATCTAACGTAACGAGTGATATAATTTCATGAATGAGATAATCTTATTGATGTCCAATTCAGAAAGAGAAGACGATTTTTATCGATGCGACCATTGTACTTTTTACATAACTACAATAATTCAACAACGATAACGATAAGATCAAGGTCATGGTTATTTTAGAACTCGCTAGTTTTTCGTTTGGCTTTATTTGTCGTTGTGGAAATACTTTTTACTTATCAAGAAATCACCGATCTACCTTTATACCGCGATATCAATGTTTCGATATATTGCGCACATTGCACGAACGGTGCACCCAACGATGTTCGACGCGACGTTCGTCGATAGGACAGGAGTCGTGTGGCAGAAGGCAAAGATAATGAACGGTCGTACGCACTCCGTTCATTATCGAGAAAAAGAATGTATCATTTTTCTTTCTTTTTTCTTTTTTTTTTTCTTTTTCTTTTCAAATCACATCTCGCGAAGGACGGACAAACGATAAAATGCATGAAAAGCTAGACCTTTTAACCGCGATATTGTTGACCGGTTCGAGTTGGTTCTCGTTGGATCTTACTCAGGTCAATATTCGCGAATAAATTATTACAGTGATATTCGTTATGTTATTTTTCTTTTTTTCGTTATCACCTTAGAAAACGTTTTTAGAAAATTAAATGGGAGAATAAAAGAAACGGACGAAGAAGTATTTGTCGAAAGGTAATAGACCACGTAGTACTACTTTGAATTTTTATTAAAGAGAAGATAATCTTCTTTAACCTGTCCTTGAAGATATTAGCAATGAGGTTATCGTACGAAAACGATAAAGAGTTAAGGAGAATGTAACGAGGCACGATCGGATCGTGAGATAGTATATAGTCCTCAATAGCCGACTTGAAAAAAATATATATCCGTTTCCTTAAATCTAACACTGATTTATAGATTTTCTTAGATTCTTAAGTAGAAAAAAGAACATTTTATTTCTCATAAATATTTTTTACAAGTATCTAACTCTGTTGTTCCTCCGGTTGATCCGTCTTCTGCGGTAAACTATCGGACAGTTGAACTTCATAAACAGGTTTACCTTGCTCGCTTATCCATATACTTCCATTTTGAGCGCATCTGATCGCATAGATCAGTCCATGGGCAACTGATTGGACTCTGATCGTGAAAAATAATCGATCGTCAAGAAACTGTGAAAAATCATCAAAATCGCAAAGAGATATACACACCTTTGGGGTTGGTACTTTCGAGGATCCGTAAGATTGCTTTGAAAATCTTCGTGATTTGCCTCGGTCAGGCCTGGACAGAGTACTATGATTCTTACCTTTGTTCTCTGATAGTGATAAGGTTGCTAAATAAGAAAAAAAATGGGCGTACATCGTAAAGGAGGAAAAAAATGATCGAGCAAAATGCAAATTAAAGGAGCAAATGCATACGGCGAAGGAACGGCTAAAATTCACCACGGCGTGTTTGGTAGTGGAGTAAACTGGAAGTTTTGGTAAAGCACATAGACCAGCGATCGAGGAGACATTAAGGACAACGCCTCCTTTTCCACCCGAATCTCGACGCATTTGCTGTATTCCCAGTAAAGTTGAACGAATCAAAGCTGTCTGCAAAAAAACAAATGTGCACATACGTTTATACTTATAATCAAGAGAAATGCCGATCAAAGGAACACAGGAACTCACCACATTTACGTCTGTAGCTTTTACAAAGTCAGTCTCATTTATCACGCTGGCGTTGTTGATTAAAATATCTAGACCGCCAAGAATATTGATTGCATCCTTAAATGTAACTACGGCAAACGATCTCTCTCTTGTTATTTTCTTCGAAAATTGTTATACAATTATTGATTCATCGAATATGAGAGATAAAATGCGATTTATACCAACCATTGAAATCGGTGCTACGCGTCACATCGCAGGAAAGAAAGATCGCGCGATTACGTCCAAATTCAAAGTTTAATATCTCCATCGCCTCTTTCCCTTCCTTCTCGCGGTTGTCAATCAAGAGGACTTTCTACAAATAGAAATTTAAACTAAATATTATTTATAATATTTCTCTTTACAAAGCGCAACTATAAATATATGATACACACACACAACACCGACTGATAAAGTTTACGTAATCGCAAATAATGCAATTGAATCCGAAGTACTACGAGTTTAATAGTTGATTGAAAAACTAATTTTTTTTATCCAGAAACGTAAATAAACGTCGTTCGATAAGAAAATATTTACTCACAGTTACACCATTGCGTAACAATTCTCTGCTAAAAGCCAAGCCCAAGTTGCTCGCTGAGCCCGTTACGATCGCTCGTTTGTCCTTTATTTGCATTTTCTGTTTTTCGAAACGAAATTTTTTGTCCCACCGTTAATCACTTAAAACTCGAACAATATTTATTCTCCGAGCAATATTTTGTTTCGAGATTGACGTTAAACTGATAAATAATTTTATTTCTTACGATTAAATCGTAAAAAGCGAAGGATGAATGAGGGGCGAATAAAAAGATGACGGAGATCGAACGACGACGAGTCACGTCTTCTTCATCGCTTCTCTCAATATGTAACTCATGTCAGCTCTTTTCGACCGATAGGAAAGAATCTTCATCTTCTTTTGCCTTTCCTACGACGATCTTCGACCCCAGACGAATGATCCAATTCCATCCCATCGCAAAGCCGCGAGATTGATTTCTATGTAACTCGTAGATTTCTCCGAATTTTCTCTTTTCATTGACCATTCTAGTGAATTTCGTGGATATTGTTTCTTTCGAAGGAACCAAATCTTTGATTCTCGACCTTTGAACTTTGATTGTCGTGATAGGCTCGCAAAGAAGAAAGTAATCGATTTGTGTTAGAGTTTTTTTCTTTTTTAATATCATAACAGATCAAATCCTAAGACTTTTAACCGCGTCATTTGTTCTTCATTTTTTTTTTTTCAAAGATTTTACAATGTTTCTTGTAATCGTAATGGAAAAAAGAAAAGGAAAAACAAATAAAATATTAACTTGATCAATTTCCTTGCAATCGTACTATGAATTAAGAAACGGATCGTATTGTACTTTTAATACGGCAAATATTTTTTTTTCGTTCTCGTAAAGAGATGCAAAATATTAAAAAAGTATTGAATTGAGGACACGGATCGCTCCGTGGCTGTAGATCGGGTATTTGTTTTTCTTTTTTTCTAAGGTGCGCGATCTTTCTTTTTTTTTCTAACGAGCCACGTTTCGACACGTCTTTTTTCACTTACGTTGTTACTACACGCCAATCTTCTAACACGTTATGTATAAGTTTAGTTTAATTGCCGTACAATCATTCATGAATTCTGATAAAAGGAATATAAACGTTCTTCTATTCCGTTCTACGGAATAAATCGTAACGCGTGAGATATTTATTTCATCTCGTTATAAAAAGAAAATACAATTGTTGACAGACATATATAGGTAAATAAGTAAACGGATGGACAGATAGATAGGTGGAGAAAAAAAAGAGAAAGAAAAAGAGAGGAAAAAATTAATTATTTCTTTAATAATAATATTGGTCCATTTTAAATTGGTACGACAAGCTTCGTGTAATGAGGAATTTCGATCTGATACGGTGGTTTCCCGCCCTCGCTGATCCAAATCGCTCCATTTTTGCCTTTTTGAATAAGATCCACCATTGCTTGCGAGACATTGTCGACCCTTTATCCAAACATGCGTAAAATTTCATTATAACACAAATTTTATACAAAAAGAAGATTTAGGAAAAAAGTATCACGCTTACGTTTGCTTAGGATATCGGTCGAAAATCTTTTGAATGCAGTCTTTATCGACTATTTTCGTAAATCTCTTACCGTCCTCACCGAACAAATCTGTTTCGGTAACACCAGGGCACATAACCAATATACGGACACCAGTTTTGTATTCTAGATGCTAGAACAAGAGAACAACTTTCCAGATATAATATATATAAAGAGAAAAAAAGTTTAATCGATCGATTTATAATTCGCATGGCAAGAAAATGTATACTTTCGCAATTTCATTAACTTAATACCGTATACCTTCAAAGCGCTACTGAATCCAATGACGGCGTGTTTAGTTCCCGAATAAACTAAGCCCGGTATAAATTTGTCAGAAACGCCAACGATAGAAGCAATATTTACGATGGTTCCACCCTTGCCACAATTTTGTTTGCTCATGTGATCCAGAACAAGAAAGGTTCCACGAACGAGACCATTCTGGAAGTAGAACTTTTTTTTTTTTTTCTTCTAATCAAGCCGAAAAACATTGAGATCGAAAGAAACTTACGACGTTAATGTCGATCATTTCTTCCCAACGAGATTCATCTAAAATTCCGGCATTGTTGATAAATATATCAATGTTATTGAAGGTACAGATGACTTTCTTTACTGCCTCTGCGAAGATCGATGAGTAATCGTTAATTATTTGCCGTTTTCTTTTATTGTACATTTTTAGCATGAAAATGGGAGCTCATTTTAACAGCTTTCAATATTTACCTTCGAATTGTGAAGCGTTCGTTACGTCGCAAGGTATAAAGATGGCTCGATTTTTGCCGAATTCTTTTTCCAATGTTGACACAGATTGGGTACCTTTCGAATTGGCCAGATCCAAAATGGCCACACTCTAAAAATTCAATGAATTTTCGATCGAATTATGTTTACAGATTAGATTTTTCTAAAAACTTACCTTGGCACCATTCTTTAGCAAATCCTCGGCATATTTGTATCCAAGACCGCTACTTCCACCGGTAATTGCAACAGTTTTACCGTTTATTTTATCCATCTTTACGTTGCAATTAACGATCGAGCGAAAAGAAAAATAATGTACGAATCCGAACGAAGAACGCTCTCTTATTGAAATTTCTTGTACCATCTGCTTTCTTATATAGATGTGCTTAAAGATAGGAGCGAGAGTGGGAGTTGATTAGTACAATATTTTTCTATGATTTCACAAGAGAGAATCAATATTTCAAAAGTTTATATCGTTTATTCGGATAGTAAAATAATAAATCTCAATCTATCGATTTCTCGAGAAATCAATGAATCGAGAAAAATAACGTTTCAAACGAAACTAATTCAAAAACATTAATTTCGGCTCTTATTTCAACGTAATATATTATCTAATTTATAATATATTATAATAAGTCTTTATTACAACGTAAAACATATGCATAATAGTTCCTCCAATTTTTTATATCTTTCTTTCGATTGGAATTCACGAAATTTTATTGAAAGATCAAAAATGAAGGTGGAGAAAAATGAAAATAAAGCAAAAAAGAATTCGATAATCGAATTATTTGTTTACGATATGTAAACATATTTTAAGTAAAACTTTCAAGAGGAATGAGATAAGATAAGATATAAAAGAAAAATTAACGAAATTCTCGAAGAATGTATAGGGAATATTAAAGAAATGGAATTATATAAGTTATTATGAATAATAAATCATATATATATATTTTTTCATACGTAATACTTAACACGTAATACGTGACAAGGAGAGAAATAATGATAATGGGATCAAAAAAAATTATTTTATTAGATAAGTATACAAAAAATGAAAGATTAGAATTGAATCGTTTCATATATAAAAATACGATTTTGTTAAGAAGGAGTAAAGAACAAATATCTTTAAGCAATAATGCGTATAATATTAAAAGAAAAACAAAAAAAAAAAGTAAAAAGAAAACCACAAAAACAAAGAATTTCTTAAGAAATAATATAGATATATCTTATGTACTGAAAATTATCAATAACTCCTTTCGATATAATTGAAACGAACGCTATAAAGAAAGGAAAAAATGCATTTTGTAAAAGATAAAGATATGTATCCATAATATCAATAAGCTATTTAACCGGCTTTAATAGAAAAGCTTTAAAAGAGGTTGTATTTTTGCGACTCGAGATTTATATACCGAGTATGTGTGGCTGTGTGCGCGCACATGCGCGTATGTGTGTATAACGAAACTACAAAGAACGAAATATTTTTTCAATAAAAGTGTGAATTACCAAATTTCTTATGATCCTTGATATATTCTTATTCGTATATTTTATAAGCATCATTGTATTTTTGTTACTTACAAACGTCTTAACCATATTGTGAATTATCGTATGACAAGCACTTTCTTTTCTTCTTTTTCACTGCATTATAGATTAGCTCATCTCAATTAATTAATATCTTTTAATCGCTTGTATAAAATCGTGTAATTTTCTCCCCCTTTACGTATTTAGGTTTAAATATGCGTTAACGCATAAAACTTAAGAAATATAACTTCTCGGCAAGGTGTTTTCTCAGCTTGCCAGACAGAACATTCTAAAAGATGATTCTTTCTTAACGTCATTAGTTTAGTCGGTATGTATAACGAACGTTATGGAAAATTGCTACATAAAAACAGGTATAAATTTCCTTAAACTTCGCTGCATGCCATCGCAATATCTTAATGCGATCTCTTCTTATTATTCACAGATTTGTATAATATTGCTAAATATTGTATACGGTAGCTAGCCTTCACCATTAGAATTTTAAGGATTTTGCGAACAATGCTGCCGTAGCTTGTGCTTTATCGCCATTAAACCTACGCAGTTCGCTAATTACTTGAGCTCTACTGAAACCTAACGCTTCAATTTCTTTAACCGTTGCTTCGGTAAATGGATCGTGTGAAAAAATTGTAGTTTCTAACGTGGCCAGTCTGTTGGATGAAGATGACGCGCCAACGGAATTGTTGTGACCCTGGATGATATCTGTATATAGACACATAACGATAATACATCAAAACCGTCGTATCTGTTTTAAATTTCTATCGAGATAATGTTACTTTTATTATGATGATCCAACTAGAGACACAAGCTTACCGTGCTGTTGCCTTTGCTTCTTTGCATCTCTCGTACTATCTTCCAAAGCCCTGTGCAGATCCCTATCGTCCAGTGACTCATCGCTATTACCACTCAATCTTGCACATTCTGGCAAATCGCCTGTAGGAAAATATTTAACAATAGATAATGTAGAGAGGTGGCACCCTGACGGTGGCAAATTAAATCATAGCCCGGTGAAAGATCCTCTGTCCACTGAAGCATCAATCGTAGTCTAACCTTCTGCTAAAAATGGAGTCTCAGTTCCTGTTGTTCCGATCATCAATAAATTTCTCTTTAGGTCTATGCAACACTGATGCCTTTTCAACATGTCTAAACCAAGTAACATATCCATTCTTTGTTCTTCGAGTACGCTAAAAGACGTCGTAAGATGGTCATTGCCAATTTGAATTTGGACCATATGAATTCGTCCGATGATGCGTTGTACGCCGACACCCTTGGCAACTCCAGCCCATCTAGTGTCGACTAGACGCATAATGTGACACCTTTCTGCGCAAGCAGCAGACATTATCGTTGTTTGTGCACCTAATTACATAAATAACACTTCCAAGTCCAACTTCTTGACAATTATCAGTATCGCGTCTTTCAAATTATTTGTAAGCGCATCTTTCAGATTATACAAATTCTCTATAATAAGTATATCTAAAATTAACTGGCAAAGAGAAAAATACGACCTTGAGGATTTAACAAAGAGTCACAAGATGAGTCAAGGTAGTACAATTTAAAAATAGATATCCAGTAAATCGAGCGAAAGAAATTTAAAAATAAATTCAAGCAAGAAACCTGCACATTTTCTTTCTTTAAGATTTTTACATTTAGTCCGTCATTCGATTAAAACGTTAAAATATACCTGAGTCAATAAATGCTTTAACAGGAAATCCATTTACTTTGCAGTTAATATACAACATAACGACGGTGCCAAACGTTTCAGGATTATATTCCATTGCCGCTTCCATATTGGCCTCAATGTTTTTCTGTCGAATTTCTTCCGCGATCAGTCTTTGCGCTTCGGTATCCAATGGATCCGCATTCATCATTCTTAATCTTTGCACTTGGCGTTCTTCTCTGACTTTGATTTGTTCCCTCAGTACAGTTGAAAATCTATCTATAATTTTTTAGACTTTATTTATGTCTGTGTGCTTGGAGATGAAAATTATAATAAATATATAATAATTTACCTAAATTACCGGACAATAGGGCATCCGCGAGCCTAGGATTATTTTGCTTAAGTAACGCCAATTGATCTGGATTCGCTAAGAACATATCTCTTATCATGGATGGATCATCTTCGCTACGCGGGTTTTGTACTCTATGAGCAGTACTATTCGTAGGTGGAATTTGCCTATTGTTGGACGTTCCTGGTACTCTGATGGAACTGAAGTCCAATGTAGGAATAACTAAAGTAACAAGCTTTGAAATTCAGTTACCTTTCTCTTTGTTACTTACTTATAAGAATACCTACTTATAATTAAAAATTCTATAACTCTAACGAAGACTTATATATATATATACGGACTATGATTCAATATATAAGAGAATATATGAGATTGAGAGAGAGAGAGAGAGAGAGAGAGAGAGAGAGAGAGGAGGGGAGAGGGGGAGAGGGAGAGGGAGAGGGAGAGAGGAGAGAAAGAGAGAGAGAACTGAAATTCCTCGATTTCTTTCATATACGTAGGAAAAAGATCAAAAACTGAAATCGAGAGGCTAACCTCATGTCGGAACACGGTCAATTAGCGTTTATATGCTGACCTCCGTTAAAGGGGTTAACGTTCAAGTCGGAGCCACTCTGATGCATGTGTTGAAGGATAACGGCGTCACCATCACGAATGCCATGGTCCTTAAGAGACTTCTTATCGTCCATTAATGGTAGGCCGTTGAAAGCAATGACGATCTCGTGAGCCGGTACGCCGCTTTCGATTTCACAAAAGGCCTTAAAGTTCTCCAATTCGAGATCTTCACTGACATCCAAGACGAAGATATCGTCACTTAACGTTGTAACCGTCACCTTCATGTTTCCAAAAGTTGACTCCTATCTTCTTTTCAGACTCGTACAGACTCGTCCTAGTAGTAAGACCAAAAGTAAGGCCGAAAAATATGAAAAATTGCGGGAAGAAATATTAAAATTCGAAAGAAAGAGAAACGCGGGCGTTTGACGTTACACGATTTTCCAAAAAAAAATTGTGTGTGTGTGTGTGTGTGTGTGCAGCCACCGTTCGTGAGCCGGGTTAAGGGAGGGGAGGACGGAGTGATAAACAGTTTTCTGGGATGTAAACACAATCCAGCTCAGCAAAAACACGCGACTCCACGTTCTCGAGATTCGAGAGTGGAACCGATAAAATAATCGACTAATCGATTCTATCGAATTTCGATTGGAAATTATCGACAGTCGTCGGTAACGTCGCGGTCGAGTAGCGCGAAATTCAAAGTTCACTTCTATTACGTACACGCAAAGTCTCTATATATCATTTTATATGTGATAAGGCTACTTAATCCCTAAATTAAATTCAAAAGAAATACATTAAAAAGATTATATTTACAATATTATACAAGAACGACTCTTATGTGTAAGTTTTAATAGCCATATTTATCGTTTAAACTGGTTTTTCCGTCTCCAGTTTGATTTTGTGGTGGAACCCAAGTGGAGTAATTCTCGTTGTACACGTCCTTGTCATAAATTTCTTTTACCGTTTTCGTAACTTTGGATTTTTTTGCGGACGATTGATCGCTCGAAGAAACGCCAGTGCCATCCTCAGATACAGATCTTTTTCCAACGCTTACGCTCTCTATACAACGGAAATTGTCCTCTACTTCTCTGACACTTATTTGTGCCTGAATTCCTGTCTCTTCTTGATACGAATCTAAATTATTCGAAATCTCTTCGATATTAGTTTTTGAATCATCTCCTTCATTATTTTCCCTTAATTCTTCATTTAAAGCATTATAATCGTTTTGCTCGGATAGTGAATTGGAATGAATATTAGGATCCATGATCGTCGTTTCCTATAAAGTTTCAAGCATTGTTACGTAAAATTACAATTTATATATACTTACAAAGTAAACGATAAAAGATCAATTAATTCTCGTCACGTACATCATTTGAGATTTCATGACGATTCTTTCTTTGGTCCACGTTTGAATCTTTATCAAAGATTTCAGTTGATCTTTGTACTTCGTTTAAAGGTACTATGTGGATATTTAAAGGAGGCAAATTAGTAGGTCGCAGAGGATTTAATAATTTTATCAGTCTAGCCTCCTCTTGGCGTAAATCTTGTAATTCAACTTTCATTTTACGTTTATCAGCTTTGCTCAAAATAGTTGCATTTAAAGAAGACATAAAAGCATCTAACGCATCTTCATCCGCATCTTCTACGTTTTTCGAAGATTCATTCTCAAACTTTTGTGACCTTCTCATGCATTCGACCAAATCGGTAATCTTTTTTACGACTGTGCTATGCTTTTCTATCTGTAAATATATAATTTCACGAATTACAAACGATTAAAAGATGTAAAGCTGATGTAAAATAAAATATGTTTATCTAATACCAATGAATCGTACGTGTCTTCTTGCGGCTCTAATTTTCCTGCTAATCTCATTCTTTGTTTGCGTTTCTTTTCTATAGAACCAGTCCTATCAAGGAAATTGTCTTCGTCCGAACTATAATAATCATCTTCTTCCCAATTTTTTACTTTCCTTTTTCTACCTTCTATAATATTTACGTAGACATTATAACACATCATTGTTTTATATGATCATTTTTTAACGTCTAGACACACGAAATGAAAATTTTTGCTAACGTACCATGAGTCGCTTGTCTGAGTAATCCATATCTATCCAAAATTTTACATGCCTCTAACGCGCATTGAACGACGCATTCTTTCTTCTTTCCCTTTACAAGAGCTTCCGCTCTCACCGTATGTCCAGCGATACTCTCGATAGGCAAACTGATAGAAAGGTGTTTAATATATTAAAATACGATCCTTGTCGTATATTAGATTTATAAAAAATATTATAGAACATATTTACTCGACCCAACATAGAAATTGCGCAAATCCTTTTTCTTCCGTATGATATTGCAAATCGTACCCTTCGCGTTCAAACCAACCTCTCAAGGTTTTCTTAGGGTCGTTAAGATATAGTTCTTCATTGTTCGTAGCAGCATACGGATTTTCCGTTAAATCTGTTTCTTCATCCGCGTCTTCGCCCATACCCCAATCGATTCCTTCATTCTCTTCTTCTTCTCTTTTTAATTTTTCTTCTTCCATCATCTTCGAACGCTGCGCTGCCTTCATCTTCTCTCGTTCCTGTATCTCCAACATTCTTTTTTCCTAAAACGACGTAACAATGATTATCCGATCGAAAAGTAATAAAAATATTTTCAAGTTATTAATTTACAACAATTTAATACCCTTAATTCTGTGAAAGATAATTCAGATTCTTCCTCTTTACTCTCGTGAAGAGCTTGTAATATATATTTCCTTGCGCTACAACCAAATTTGATAATGTGACTATCGTATAATCTGACATAAGCATTAGGAGGTACACGATTTCCGTTCCAGTAAGTGCCATGAGTGCTTCCTAAATCATATATATAAAGTCCTTTAGAATTGTTTTCATCTTCGATACCTCTGTATTGGATGACTGCATGAAACCTTGAAATAGTCGGATGTGCAAGGGAAATATCGCAATTAGGTAACCTCCCAACGACGTGATAACTTTTATCAGTTAAATCTATAGTTTGAACAATAACGCCAGATTTCAATACTTCCAGTTTATATTCGTTATCTGGTTTTGTACCCCAACAAGGTTCTTGATACTTTAAAGCTATTGTTTTATGAATTTTCGATGAACCAGTAGTAGTATGTTTTTCGTTTGAAGATTTTGTATGCTTTGCGTTTGACATAACCTTTTCCGCAGGAGCACTCGGTTCTTTATCGTTTTGTTCGATCTCTTGTTGAACTTTTGTTGAACTAGCTGAGCCAGATATCAATGAAATCTTCTTACGTTTTCCACGCTTTGGACCAATTATAATGGTTGGCTTTTTAAACTCTACTTGCACAGCAAGATCATCAAATTTTTTATTTACTTTCTGAGAGTCCATCTCTATTTCTGTTTCAATATTCTCGGATTCAGTTTTAGAATTATTAGCTTTTTCATTATCCTTCTTTATATCACAATTTATCTTTGACGAAACGATTGTTTCTCTTTCATCTGTATGCTTGATCGCGCGTTCTTTATTTGACACTTCTAGGCCAATTTTGTCTTTGAAATTATTTTTATTATCGTTTTCACAATCGTCTAAATAATTTTTGGGCGAACCGTTATCCTTGTCCTCCATAATTCTGTCGTTATTTCTTTTCACTTATAAAAAGACTTTTATCGGTAATCTTTTTTATTCAAATATAACTAAATTACGAAAATACGTAGTTCACTTTAGTAGTAATTATTTTATTATAATTAATATTTTTACTGTATGTACCATAGGCACTACTACATGTACTACTGCGCTATCACATTCATGCGTTAATATAAAATATATCAGTTGTATTTTTAAATAAATGTAGAATTTAGTTTTAGTACGATCGCATCAGTATGCTCTAGCGATTTTACAAATATCTTTAATGCCCCTTCGGTGTATTCCTTGGAGTGCTTGCTTTTTTCTTTTTTTTATGCTTTTACTTTACCGTTCCTCCGATTACTGCGCCATCTGTACTCAATGATACGAAACTAAGAATGCATCGTTCGATATGTATTGTGACCAGCCGGGAAGCTAACACAAGCATTGTTAGACTAGTAAGCAACGAGCCAATCGTAACAGTTTTCTCGCTATTATGTTTATTTGTAAATAATCAAAGGTCTAAAGGTGATTCTCTCGTTTAAAGGTTGAATTAGAAGAAAAAACTTGGAAGAGAAGTTCAAAGAGTTTCTCTCAATCGTTTATCATTTTATTCTTTTTCATTCTATTTTTATAACCTTAGAAGTGGATACAAGTATTTCGTATATAATAATTTCATATAATTCTATTGATATATGATATTGGATATATAATTGAAAAAAGTATCTACGTACATATCTTTAGTTATTACCATTCATATTTGTCAGCGATATTCGTTTGCGATTTGAATTTATTACCATGGAATTTCTGCAAAGTATTGGAGTTGGCGTGAGATCTGTAGATGATCCTTTTTTTGATGAAACTTATAAATATTGCAAGATTTTTCAAAGGAAAGGAGTCATAGCTGAAGACGAAGAAGATTTATGCCATGAAATGTAATATATATATATATGCGCGCGTGCGTGTGTGTGTAATATGCATAAAATATGTATATAAAAACAAGGCTGTTTAGTAAAACATCTCATTGATTAATATTAATTGTTTTTATTTATTTCAGTATTGCAGAATTTCCTTGTCCGATTTCACAATGTACAGCGTTATTTAAAACTTTAATAGATTTTGAAATGCATTATAATTCCTGTCATCGATATATTTGCTTGGAGTGTAAAAGGACAAAACCTAATCCTAGATTGTTAGAAATTCATGTCCAGGAAACGCACGATACGTTTTTCAAGCTTTTATCAGAAAAACAACCAATGGTATTTGTATCTTTTGTATCGCATGCATACTTACTTTAACAGAGCGGTTAATATTAAATTTATCTTTTAGTATCAATGCTACGTTTCTCGGTGTAACGTAAAGTTCCATAATCCGAACGAAAGACGGGACCACTGCATCGATGTACATAAATATCCAAAAAATTGTCGCTTCGACGATACGTCGTATCGCAAAGGAAAAGGAAACAACAGTAATAAAATGGATATCGATGTCATAGATCGGAAAGAAGAAAGAAAAGAGAAAATTCGATTAAATAAGAATCAAAAAATTAGAACATTTGATAGAACATCCAAAATGAGTAACATAGAAAAGTCTAGCGCAACTTGTCCCACGATTTCTACTAATATCAATGAAAATGCATCTTTAATGTTTGTGCCCAGACAAGTGGAAAAATCTTATGCGAAGATGCTTAGCAGAAACCAAAGTAGAAAACGAGACGTACTTGAAGCAGAATGTATGTCGGATATAGCACAATCTCTACCCGATTAAGAGTTACGTTTTCTATGCGTAAGGTAATGCAAATGTTTTTCATGGTTTATATTCCGAAACAGATCTAATAATCTCCTTTGTGTCAATTATGTAAAAGATATTGAGGCGAGATTATAATGTAACAAGATAGACGCGAAGTAATGTTTTTAAAAATATTTTATTATAAATATATATTAAATATGTATAATAAAACAATATATGTGTGCATATATATATGTACGTATATGTATATGCGCGTATATATATATACACACGCATTATACATACACACACACACACACATATATAGATGTACACAGTGTAATTTAAAGTAGAACAGCTACATAATACAATAATTATTCCACTTTCATTTTATTTACATGTCAGTTACACAGAATTGTGTAAAGAGAATTATTGTAAAGCTTGAAAAATAATTAAAAATAAGTAGAGGTTAGTAATAAAATTTAAAACTTTGCACTACTTAAAAAACAAGTCGAAAATTTGAATCTCATCGAATCTAATTTTTTGGTTTCACATTGTTCATTGTCTTTCGCTTAGCTCGGAAGAAGTAATCTCGTCGAGTAACGTTTTGCGAATATATCGAACGCACACACATAAGTATACATATATATGTATGTATAATACTTAGTAACACATAAGTATACATAAATATATGTATATATGTATGTATTTGCATATATACAGAATGATGTGTGTATAACATGTATATATACAGAAAACGATCGATTATTCCCTTAATAAGTTGGAAATAGAGAGACAATAGAACATAAAAAAACGATACTATTTTGAAATCAAAATTCGATGAAACGTAAGAAATTCTACGTCGAGTATATCATACACTTGAGCTTAGCAGTTTCATTTTTGAGCGCTGCCAATTCGTATTTCAATTTGATATTTTCCTGCTCGAGGAAAGCTGCTCTTATTGCAATTTCATCTTCTTTCGCTCTCCTAGCGTCTCTCGATCGTTTAGCCGCTTCATTATTTTTTTTTCTTCTCTCCCAATAAGCAGCGTCCTTCTCATCCACGGTACTCGTCGGCAATACCGTTGTATTTTTGTTAGATCTGCGCATTTTAAGATTCGTCGTTTCGTTCTGACGTCTAACGTTCTCGAGCATGCGACTTCGAAATTCGGAGTACGTTTCGTTGGAATTTTGATTATAAATCATATCCGGCGTACTCACCGTGAGAGTCAGAGGATAAGCTTTAAAGGGTCTAGGTATTTTTCTCGGAGCGTCCGCCGACAATACGTTAGTCGATATCGTCGGCGTCGTCGTAGTGGGCGATTGTATTTTCGCGCATATTTTTTCTTTCGTTCCGTCGGAATTTACCGTGAGCAAGGTAGGTAATATCGATGGTACTGTCGGAACGTTGATCGGTAAAAGAGAATATCCTTCGACGTTATTGGTCACCGTCGACGCGCTCTCGGCATCCTCTTCGAACTTGATTTTCTTCGGTGAATCCGATTCCGACGGTGGGGTGACCATGAAACTGCGACCCTCGAAGGGACTTTTGCTATCCGTTCTGCTATGAGATTTAACGTTCGCAGATAGTTTCGCGTCGGTAGATGATTCGAGCATCTTTTGTTTTCCTTCGCGAACGTCATTTTCACTGGACGAGGGTAAAATAAGGATTTTTTTACACGACAAATCTAAAACCGGTTCTTTCTCCTCCAATGGCGACTCTTCCTTTAAACACTTTCGTAGCGACAGACAGGATCGAAAATCGAGCGGCTGATGTATCGGGGACGAGTCTTTTTTTCCTTCGAAAGAAGACAAGTAGTTTCGAAAATCTAAAGGTTTCGTTTCGTTCGCCGAATCTTCCATCTTGATCTCCATCTCTTGGCTTTTTTTCGTCTATCGTCTTTCTGGTAAAAAATCGAATTTTTCAATCAACACGTAATTTGTGAAATCGATAGAAATGAATCACGATTATACCTACGATATTATTTAAGATTAAATCGAAGGTGACTTTTACAAGTGTTACGTCTATTGGCAATAATACGCACGATTAGACCGAAAATATTTGTCTGTTACATCATTTATGTATCGTTATTATGTAGTCGCACCGACTAAGCTAATTATAATGTAAACGATGAGAATGTTTTTACATCGGATTATAATTAATAATTATACCTTTACGTGGAGGAGAAACAGAGATAAGAAGGAGACCGCTTCTTGACCAATGATTAATCCGAGGTCACACCGAAAGTACTGTTATGAAAACACTAATGATACTTTCTAAAGCGATGATAGTCACTAAGGCGAAATAGAATGACTTTGAACGTTGAGAAATCAGTCTGACGAAGAGTTCCACGGCGCTTACGGTCTTCGCTCGAAGAATTGCCAAGATCGTTTAAAATGAGAGGGGATGTTCGTTCGCTTATATACTCGACAACCCTTGTGCGTTTCAGGGGTAGGAGGTTTTCTTAGGAAATGGGGAGGGGGGAGGCATAATTTCTCCGGGAAAGCCTTAAGGAGAAGTAGATGGATGTTGTCAAATCTCTTCTAAACGTTTTGTTTACAAACAAGCTATTCATAGGTTGAAATAAAGACTCTTTGTTCGTGTTTCGTATGTTATTAAGCGATCTATCCTCTCGATCTTAAATGAAACTGTTATTTACGTAATATTATGTAGCTTGTTAATCACTATTTAATAAAAGTAAGGTATGTATCTTCGTTGACTCGAAAAAAATACGTTCAAAGTGCCTCAAAATGTACCTAAAAATGAAAATTGCGTGCGCGTGTCTCGCATACCTATGTAAGTAAAAATAACGAAAGAAAGTATTTTACGAAAGAGTATTGTAATAAAACGTCTCAAGGGGCCAATATCCGTAGGTCCAATTCTGCGAGACGTACCGCAAGATTTGTCAAAAGTTTCACTGACCGATAGAGATCCATTGTCAGGTACCTTCTTAAACTTCACGCAATAGCGAGGAGTTAACGAAAATGTAAAATTGACAGTCGAAGATTTTCCTAGTCGCAGTAGGACGTCACGTCGTTCCAGGTCGAGGAGCTCGTTAAGTAACGCACGTTCAACCCTTTCGTTCTTAAGACACTCTTTCCTTGTACCTCGATCTTCATTTTTTCTACATCCCATAAGAGACGTTGTTTCTTTACCCGTTGCTACGTGATTTATGACCGATATAATGGACATTTTGTATCGTACTTGTGGCCGTTTAGGACTACGGGCGGCTACTCGTGAATTTGCCTAAAGAGCTTTAGGAATTAAAAGACACTTTTCTTGCGGATCGAAATCTTCCTTCTTCGAGTAATTGTCGAGCCAAAATAATCTCTCTTTTCTTCTTCTAGATCTCTGTGGACCTAGATGTCTTTTCTTTCTTCCTAACTCTTTCCTGTACTCACGCGGTCATTCTTATTCGTTCGATCGAAGAAAGAGATCGCGGAAAGTTATTTTCTCCAAAATGACAACGCCTAATTTATTCTTCGTCTCGAAAAATTCTCCTCGAAAAAAAAAAAGGAGAAGACTTTTCCATGCTTGTGTCTATACAAATTTCTCCTACTTTTTTCTCTCGTATTTCAACTCGTTGAAACGTAAATGTGAACGCAATAGAGAGAGAGAGACAAAGCTCTTCGATTCGCATTTTCGGTGACAAAAGCCTACGTGATTTTTTAATAGCTTTTCTTCGAAACTTTCTTTCCACGTGTCGTTCGTTATCTACAATCCGTTATTGCTTCTTAGCTCATTTTCGAAGATAATTTTCCCTATCGCGATTCGACGATTTTATGCCGTAAATGCGTTCCTCACGATCTCGTTATTCGGGATAATCGACGTTGGAAAAAAAATATGTCACAATTAGAATTTCGATTACTCATCGATTGTGCTTTTTTTCATAAAAATTTAAAAAAAAGAAAAATGATTCGAACTATGGTCAAAACTTGTACGTACGAATAGTATGTACCTACCTACGTAATAATATATCGAGATAATCGTTTGGCCATATTGTGTTAATAATGTGGAAAAAAATTACATGAATTTCTCTAATGATAGAAAAAGGGTGATAAAAACATAATAGAAAAGGCAAAATATAGGGCATAAAATTTTTAAGTGATTTTCGTAACAACGATTTTGTCATGGACAAATCTTCCTTCCTTGATTGTTAATCGTTCGGTACGTATTGTTGCATAGGAATTTTAAAAAGAAATGCCGATAATAAACTTATGCAATGAAGCCTGTGACGTTCTTCGAAAATGTCGAATGTTTGGGTATTAAGCAAGAGTAGCTATTCCGTAGAAACGAGGTGCCGATAACAGGTAAAGGACGTAAAAATATTTTTTTATAACGTGCTATAAGCTTCCTACGTGATCTTAATAAGTGTAGTCAATGTCTAAACGCGTCGATAGTAGCTATTCGTTCTACGTTATTTATTTTCTTTCAACGAATCACCTTGCGGTCCGTAATTTATTAAATATAGATATAACGTGTTTGTTATTCGTTACGTTCATTGACGCAGAGATGCATCTCGAGCTCGGACGATTTGATGGATTAATCGAAAGGAAGGAAAAAGAAGAGAAAAGAAAAAAAGGAACATTAAGGAAAGGAAGAGGAAAAATCCAGTAACCTACAACACATTGAGGAAAATCGACGGGGCACCTCGGTAATTACTTTACGATTTATCTTCGGACCACCGGCCGTAAGTTTTGCCAACAGACTTTTCGAGATTTGCATACTTCCGGTCTTAGCATAGCATCTTTCCTTTCCTCTATTTAGGGCACTGCTAGGTGACACGCCCTTCTCAAAAATACGCGATTTCTTTCTGAGAATGTATTATTTCCTACGCCCCGGAGAATACTTCCTTTCTTCGCGTATTTCTTCGCTCGATCGTTTATATGTATGCGAAATGTCTGCCGATCGGTCATCCACGATCGCAAAAGATGGATCTCGAAAAATCCATGAGAAGGACCACAAAGATCCTTCGAAATCATGGTTCTGACGACAAAAACTTTCGAGAGCAAATCTCGCGGTGTCCCGTTACTAAGCCGTACGGTAAAGAGTTGACACAACCCCGAACGAAAAGCATTTAGAAGATTAAAGAAGGTAGTTTTGAATTTCACTTTTTCTCGATCTTTTAAACAAAGAACAAGAAACGACATAAGTATGCGGATCAAGCGGACATTAGTTGAAAAACACAAAACAAACGTAAAAAAAAAGCTAGATTATGGCTTATCGGATCGACTTTGATTTCGAGAACGGTTGTCGATATCATTCATTATGACTTTATCCGACCGACCAACACTTTTCACTACTTTCCGTGATTGCTCAGTTTTTTCGAAAAAACGTGAAGGATTTAAAAAAAAAAAAGAAAAGTGAGCAAGCAAGGTTTACTTCGTTATCCGTTTCCAATATCGAGGCGAATAAAACAATAGACTCTTATCGTTTCCTTCGACAATTACGCATAATTATTTACGTTACATTTACTCATTTAGCGACATAAATTTATAGGAATCTTCGAACGAGCTTAGCTCGAGATGAGGTCGTTCGAATAATTCAACGATATGCCGCGCCGTTAGGACAAGCTCGTGCCTCGATAATTTCATAATTATCGCTGTTGTCGCATTCAAGTACGTAAATTAATTTTCTTTTTTCGACGAATGTCATTTTCCTCGTATTTAAAATAACATTTTCGTCGGATTATCCGCGGTGACGTCAGCTTTACCGTCGATTCCGAAAAATTGGAGGAAATACACGGATGTCGGCGCGTGTAGGCCTCGTGGCGATCTCGGTGTCATCGTCGTCCCTTCTTAAGAGATGATCGTGGGCGTGCTCGATATCGGGTTCTCATCTTCGGACGAGTAAGTATCTGTATCTTTCCTTCGAGACTCGGAGGCACAAAACTTTTAGCAAAAAGCACGTATAGAAGCAATTCCGGTAAGATTTCTAATTAATTTTTTTTATTCTCGTAATCGCCGGTTCAGTCACATCTCGTTTTGCCTAAAAATATAAAATAGTTTTGCGAGCAAGCACAGTACAATGTGTGTGTGTGTGTGTCAATAATCAGATTCATATTCGTTCGATATCGAGAACAAGTTATTTCGTAGACTGGTTGAGAACCAATTTTTCGAAATATCTAGATGTTGGTCAGGATGTCATATGGTCAATAGGCAGGCAGTGACCGGCGTGGGTGAACGTGGAAAGTGCAGATGCGTAAAAGTCCGCGTGCAACCCTTCCGTAATAACGTCGAAAGACGAGGGCTGTACCAGAACCCTTTCTCCATTGTGGCATCTCGACGTCAGAATGCATTGTACGTGGGTCCACGTCTGTGTAAAGGACTAACCGTTTACCGTTAGATGGAAATACAGGAGAATACGGTATTCGAAATGTGTGTCAAAGGGTCGCAATTTACGGACGCATCAGGATTCAAAAGCACGGCTACGCCAAATTTATATTTCTGGCAGAGATCGAATAGCAAGATAACTGTACTTTACTTTCGTCACACACTTTGAACTCTTCCACAGATTTTATACATACGTGTGTGTATATGTACATATATATCCATTTTATTATATTTACAATGTTTTACTTCGATTATCGCGCGTACGTTAATTTTTTTTTACATGCGGAAGATCATATTTTCCACGGACGCATTTTATTTTAACACCGGGCGTATCTTGCAATCTTCCCGCTCGACACAATACCACATTGTGTTCTTGCAAATTGTGACCTATTCCTAAAGTCAAAACGGTCAAGAAGAGAAAATTGTCATGAATACTGGCTCAAACGCTCGATAAAAGAATACGGTTACTCTTACCAGGTACGTAGGCAGTCATTTCTTTTCCGGTGGATAGCTTAACGATAACGCACTTCCGATTAGCAGAATTTGGCTTCTTTGGTTTTTTAATAACTGTTCTCAGAATGATGCCCTTCGCAAAAGGTTTTCCACTCAGAGGATTCTTGGATTTTTTTACCTTCTTATCTTTCAATCCTCTTTTATGTAACTGCTGCAACGAACTTTTCCATCTGATCTGTTCGAAAGCTGAAAAACATTAACAAAGGAAACGACGAAGGTAGATTAAGGAGATATCGGCGACTATCATTATTATATATCACTCGATCGTACATAGGCTAAATCTATGTTGTTGTTGCGTGTCGCAAGAAACATTCGTAAGATTCCAAGATCCCTCTACGACGGACTTTACACTCTCGTTACGCGACCCGATCTCTCTCTCTTTCCCTCTCTTAATAGCTTGCTAGATAAGATCGAGAAAACTTTTGTCGAATCGAAAGAAGAAAAAAATTATGACGACACAGACGCAACCCAAACGGAAGGAAAGAAAAGGCCATTTATGGGTACCTGTATGGCCTAGTCACGGGGCTATTGTCAACAAGAGCAACGAAAAATGAAAACGAGAGAACTAGTGGGCGGGGTAACGGTACCGGCCGAAACCGAAAACTCTTTCGCAAATAATCTTACGGGGCTAGAAGAAGAGGGTTCTTTGGCGTGCCATCGAAATATCAAATATGACGGACGTTTGACATCTGCAAGCCGCTTGCAGCAAAAGCAGTCCTTTTTCGGCCAAGCGTGCATAAGCTTATTAAGTAACATTGTTGCAAACGCTACGTCTATGTTCACCTTTTACGAGACGTCCGTTTCTTTTTCGACAAAACGGTCCCTTGCAAGCTTCTCGAAGTAATCTCGAAAACTACAACTGCGTCAGGAAAATTCACACTTGCTTGATGATGCCAATTAAGTAGGAAGGTTTTAATGTGAAGTATAAAGTAGAAAATCTAACCCTGCTTGATATAATTTTCTTTAAATTGCCAACGCAAGTTACAACGAAATCGGAACGACATCGATTTCCACGCTTGAAGGGGATCGTTCGAGTAAAATATCGCAAATGACATGACAATTTTGGTATTGTCGTCGTTTCTTTTGTGTTAGACTGTACCATTGTTGTTCATTTGAAGATCTGGCTGACCAGCGTCCGAATCGTCAATACGACAGATGTCCAAAGATTGGCACTGCTAATCCGACCTAACTCGGACTCGACTAAGCCAAGAGACCAGCAGAACCTATTATGCACGGAAGGCAACCCCTTTTTTTCCAAGATCAATGCGTAAGATTACATAGCGAAGATTTTCAAGTTACGCCTTTGTCGTCTTCCTTTGCCGTAATTCTTTTCCTTTTGCAAAATTTCAAATAAGACCATTTGCTTCGAAAGTTGTTCTTCCTCCGGACCACTATATCGTATCTGTCATGGAACTGCGTTTATCCGCTGGATCGTCGTCCTAAATTTGAATGAGTCGTAAATTGAAATCGTCGTTAGAAGATAGCTTAATATTTGGTTAGTTGGGAAAAAAATCTAACAACGAGATCGATCTTACAAAGATCAGACTTTAACGAGCTTGAGAAAATCGCTGATTCGCGACGCAGCCGGAGATGAATGAAATTCGAATGTTGAATGATTCCTTCGATTCTTGGAGATTTTTCAAGGAAAACGTGAAAAGGAAGGGTGTTACCCTTAGCCATACCCATGACGGAACTCTAACAACTGGTCAACCGCAAATGAACACGTCACCCCCCTTTCGAATCCCACCGATCGCCCATAATAGCCTCCCTCTTTCGAATCCTTTCTTACGGTGTGCCCTTTTTGCATTTCGAGATCTTCATCCCGTACGGATGAAAGAGGTAAAAGCTGCGTGCTCTTTTGCGGACCACGCGCATTTCACCGAAAGAATACGGTGCTCTTTTCTACGATGGGAAACTTCTTCTTCTCTCCTTAGGTCGACCACCTATCCCTTTATCTCCCTCCCCTCCTCTCTCTCTCTCTCTCTCAGTCTACTGCAGCGAGCACATGGAAAAAGATACGTATCTGGTAAAAAGACCACAAGACCTAGAAATATTACCGACCGATCTTAAGAACACCCGTTCTTGTTATATCTCGACGAACTTTGGCACGATTCTTACGCAAACTCAACCTGGATTCATTCAATTCTAGAAATTGTATTCATCGTCGTTCAAGCTCGTATATATTACACGTGCTGGAATTTTTGTTATAACGTAATGTTTATTACAAAGAAGAGATATTTTACCTTGTAACATATTGCCCAAAGATGCTCTCATATTATTTACTAAACCGCCTGTAAAAACTAAGTACATAAATCATTATTCGCAAATAGTTCTACTAATAAATTTATGGTATCTAATCGAAGATATTTGTAGATTTACCTTGAATACCGGTATTGCCGTAATGTCCTGCTACATGGAATTTGTTGACTGTCAAACAAACAAAAAGAGACAAGATCGTTCGTTATTATTCGACAAATGTATCACTTATATTCTATTCTCTATATCGGATAATAAATCTCTGAGACAAATCAAGCAGTTAACCGTTGAAACTTTTTACACCGTGGACACAAGGACGTTTTATTTTACGAACAACTAAAGTCGACGCAATGGCATAATTGACATTTTAGTTCGATCAATATTCGTGTAACTACGAAAATATTTGACTTGGTCTTTTATATGTTATTACGGATAAGTGATGAAAGGAATTTTTTAAGAGGTTAGATCAGACTTATTTTGCAGGTTAGAAAGTAAAGTAAGAAATTGCAGACGTAATACGACCATACCTTCGGTGGAATTTCCTATAAAAGACCTTGCTACGTTCAGTACTCTTCTCGTCAAAACGTTCATGATCGATTTAATTAACGAATATTTCAAAACAATTATCTATGTAGCAAAAACACCGAACCAAATGCCACAGTGGACGCCTACTAGCCAATAAATCAACTAATTACGACCCGTTGGATAAAGTAGAAATCCAATTTATCTTCGGTTAATTTCACGTTTTTAGTTTGAATTCTTTCTACGATTTACTTGACGACGTTAAGACGTATATAAAGAGAAAAGGGGGAAGAGTTATTAATCCAAATAACTTTTGCAATCGAAATTGAATAATCGAGCGCGTGAATTCGTACGATCGATATTCGTACGAACGTTGCCTACGGTAGGCGCACCTTTGAAATCGATTGGAACGTAACGGGCACCGCGCGGTGTATACGAGCGATCGAAGAGAAGCAACGTTACGATTACCGCGAACGGTGATAGCGATGCTTCATCTCCTGGTAGATATCACGAAACGCAAAGAAGAAAGTCCGTTCGTAGATACCGAACATAGGAAGAAGGAATAAAATACGATCGATAGAAATAACGCATTTATTCGAGAGACGCAACCATCGGTATAAAAAATATTATATAATCATTTATAATTACTAAGTATCGTCTAGAAAAGAAGTTGGAGACTTGGGTCGTATCAACGCAGCTGAAACGTCGATTAAGAGCAATGCCGAGCTTTCTCATAACCCGTGGTAACCGAAACCGTGACCACCACCGAAGCCATGTCCAAGAGCGATAGCGGAATGATCGAGATACGAGGTTGGATAAGTCGGGGCGCTATATCCGTGAGACAACGGAATCGGTGGATCGTTGTATCCGTGAGAGACGAGAGGAGCCGTCCCGTAACCGCCGTGGCCCAGAGAGTAACTCGCCGAATTTCCCACGTATCCGCCATGGCCGAACCCTAAAGGGAAAAAGAAACCTTTGGAAACACATATACGTTCGTTGCGTTCGTTACGGAAGGGATCGACGTCTTTCCGATTTACTCTCTAAATAGATCAGGATTCGAACGATCGGATAGGAAAGTCGTCGGATACGTTCGCTTTCTCCAGACCTACGATACGATCTTTTTCGATAACCTTTGAACGAAATCATTTTTCTCTACCTCCGAGTCCACCAATTCCTCCTCCGTAACCATAGCCCAGACCTAGGATACCCCTTTTCTCGTGTTTCTTAACAAGGAGCGCTTCCTCGCTGAAAATCGGTGAAACCAGAGCGAGGAGGGTGAAGAGTAGCTGTAACGGGAAAAAAGAAAATTAAATTGTACGATCATTTTGACACGGTATATTCGATACGTTGCACGATCGTGACGATTAACATATTTTTTCTTTTTTCGATGTTAGAATCGTGCGCTACTCACTATGACGTTCATGTCGACAACGCGAGAGAATGGACGGATCGCCGCTGTGAAACTGATTCGGTCACCACGAGACACACCCCTTTTATACCGGTGGAGTCTTTAGCCACGAGATTGCAATCTACGAAGGTGTACACACGCTTACGCGCACGCAAGTAGCACGTTTCAAAAGCGTGTACGTACAGGGGAAATGGTTCACGGAGGACGGACCAGCGAGTATGGTGTTACATACGGTGCGTGTCTCCATGGCGATGCCTTTCTAAAGTAATTTTTCTCCCTCGTTCCTCACGAAAATTCTTTCTTGCGAGATGCGTGTGTCACAACGATTCGTCGTTGGATTCTATACGGATTCTACCAGAATTTTCGGAGGGATAAAAAGGCAGGACGACAGAATGGAGATCGGACATCGATCAAAGTAGAAACATCGAATCGATCCCTCCTCGTGTTCGTACAAATGCGAGAATCTTTATCGAGTCAAAAGCGTCCTCGAATTCGTCGGGTTTTTCTTCGATTAATTTCCACCTTTTCATCCTTTTTCCTTTTCTCCTTGACGAGATATTTCCTACTTCTTTTTTTCACGATTCGTAACAACGAATCCGTTCCGAAGAAAATTGGATCATCAGATATCGTTACAGCATACTATCGATATCGCGTAACTAGGTCGGCCAAAAGGAGGAAGAGTCGCACGTTGCTCGAGTTCGACTCCTTTGACTCGCCGTTCGACTCGACAAGAAGAGGAAGAGGAAAAAGAAGAAGAGGAGGAAGAAGAGGACGATCGACGTTCTCGCTTGCGCGCTCGATCCCGATAAAAAATCCCGGAGGATCTTTCTTTTCCGCGCATCTCCAATTTCATTCTTCCTTCTTGTTCCGCAAGAAAAGGAGAAGAAAAGGAGAAACTTTCACCGTTATATACCAGGCACTAGGACTAGCAACGGTTGTCGGCTTTTGGTTTTCGGTTGCAACGTTACGTAAAAAGGTACGCGAGTATCGAGACTTTTTCGCGCGGTCAGTGCGTTCTTTCGATTCGCACTTCCTCTTGTTTATCCCGACTGGAGAAACAATAATTCTTGGCCAGTACAAATTTCAATGCAGTCGCATTTTGAATTCGTTGCTCGGTTATGGTCGTCGACAAGAACGAACGAGAAACTTTTTGACTTTGCGGGTTATCGAAACAATTTTTTCATTCGACTAGGAAACATCGAAAATCGACTAGTAAGCATTCGATTTAGGAGCCCGATTTAGGGACCCGTGACTCTCCAGGTGCAGCTGTCTTCGCGCGGTGAGACCTGCCTAAGCATCGCTCGATCGTACGAGCGACGTCAAATTTATTCTTTCCAATTCCAGCTGAACGTTGAAGCGATTACGTTCCACGTTGTTAATTATAATTCGATACATAAGCGATTTCGTAGAATTTTTTAATAATTTCTTAGAGGAACGCGATGAAGAGTTCTCCTTTCTCTGTTATTCTCATTGACCTTTATTCGTTTTTATATTTACTCTTATTTACGCTTCTCGGATCAAATACTGTATTCTCCGTTCTACTTATATTCGGCATCACATCTGCGTATTCGAGAATTCGAGTTAAGCGTCGGTAGGTTCTTTTTTCTACTATTGCTCTTTGTACGCGACATTCTGTTTCTTACGTATACCGGCGCAGGTAACGACAGACCTGACACAAGTTTATCTAGAAACAGAAAATGTAACAAATACGTTTCAATCGATCCATCTTCAAACGAGTACAATTCGGCGTATGACTCTCTCTTGTCTTTGACAGATGCACCGATACTTTTATCGCGATAGAAACGATTCTCTCGCCTACCAACTCGATCGTTAGGGTTATAAATTACAGGAGCGTATCACACCTGTGATAAAACAGGCACATAGGGGGAGCAGTGGTACCTTATCGCCCTTGTAGTTCGTATCTTGTCCATATTCGTCGCTAAAGTCGTATACGCTATGTCGAATGGTAGAACGCTTCGTTTGGTAAGCACGTGCTACCACCTACGCTTGACGCGATAAACTACAAAATGCAGGTTATGGTGAACTTTTGAAAAACTGTACTTTAGAAAAACATTTCGTTGATACGTGAAATCTGACGTATGAGATATCGTTTAGTCTTTATTACGTCCTAGCGCAACAGCTATAAAACTCATCGGTTATAGTCAACGACCGTTTGTTATAGAAATACTTTTATCCGTAGAATCGTATAGTATCGAAGGATATAATAGATTTCTCATTTTTCTAGATCGTCGAGGTGTAGACTCTCACGTCCTTTATATTTTACTTTTATCGTCGTTTGACGATAACATGAAGATTGCACAAATTTTGTTTCATCGTCGTGCATTCTTTCTATTTTCACGGAATATAACCGCATTCTTTTCTATCTTTAATGCCAATCCGTCGTCGATGTTAAGACACGAAATTCGTGGAATATCTACGTTACATCGGAAAAGAAAAGAGGAGAAGTTTATGTATGGATCGATGAAAAAAAAGAAAAAGAAGATTTGGGTAAAATCGGCAAACGATTCGAACAACGAAGACGCAAAGGTGGATTCAGAATTATGGTGGCACTTGAAACTTAGTAAATCTAAAATGAACTCGGCGAAATCTGATCGTAACGGGTTATGCGATATAGATTGTAGCTCGGCAAAAAATATACAACGTATAAAGTTGATTCCAAAGGATCCTTCACTTGCTTACGACAAAGATAAAATCGTATTCAACGCCAAGAAAGGTATAATTAAATTAAAAAAATCTAAAGACGTTAAGGAAAAAGAGAGTACCCGTAATAAAGAACAAGGAGGAAATAAAAATAACGACGCTTTGGCTATTCCAAACGATTTAAAAACTCTGCAAGAGAAGAACGTGAAATTACTGGATATAGAAATAGATAATATACTTGGTTTCCCAATGTTTATCGATAAAAAGGAAGAGTCGACGGAGAGAGACAAATTAGAAATATTATCCATTTCCATGGAAGACGATCCGGAGACGCTTCATTATCCTTCCGTTACTAAAATTTTGTCTGCCACTATGTCTCCGCAAGCTCAAAACGCCTTGGCGTTTTGGAAAGTGAAAATGATAAGAGAAATGGGGGAAGAGAATTTCAACGAGTATCATAAAGGTAACTATTAATCAGGTAACGAATTTGCAGAGACTAAGATAATAACGATACTATAACGACTTTCCTTAATTTACAGAGCTGTTGAAAGACGGAAGTGAATTTCATTCTTGTATAGAAAATACATTATTGGGAAGAACGGTCGATATACCGAAACATATTCGCCAGGCTTATGACGGTTTGAACGGAATAATAAGTGAGTTAGAAGATGTCAAAGCGGTCGAGTCTTTGGTTTCTCATAAGGACTTATATTATAAGGGAAAAGTCGATTGTATAGCGTCATTCAGGTAATTTATTTATTGCTCGGGCAAACGTTGATTTTCTATTGGTAAAATGGTGGTTTTATTCGACTTCAATCATTTTTTATATTTTTACTTTTACGTCGACTAGTTTGCTTTAGAATTTATTTTCAAGGAAAGAAACTACGATCAATGTGAACTTTTTACGTAGGGGTAAATCATACGCAATCGATTGGAAAAAATCGGATAAAGACAAATTAAACATAAACTTTATGTACGACGCGCCGATCCAACTTGCCGCTTATATAGGCGCTATTAATTCCTCCAAAAGATATCCATTCGTGGTAATTCGTTATAACTTATCTATCGCAATTTCTTAAAAAGAACCAAATCTTTTATCTCTCAATAAAATTTTACACGTTTTATTAGGTCGATTGCGGTCTGATAGTTGTCGGTTATACGACTGGAAAACCTGCGGACACATTCATCGTGTCAGGCGAACAATTAAAAACATATTGGGAAAACTGGTTAGCGAAACTCAAACAATATTGGATTAACGTTAAAAACCAATGAAACCGTTCGCATTAGAATAAAAAATGGAAAACATAATTTTATAAAAAAAGAACTAGTTGAAGTTACTTTTTTCGAACCATCCTTCGCATTCATTCCGAAACGACGATTCGATGTGCTACGTAAGTTGAACGAAGGGACGACGAAAAAATGCGTTAACGACCGAACGAACGGACGAGAGAAAAAAATGACAGCGTAGGTGTACCGTGTGTTTAATACACACACGAGTATAAAAGTCGAACGTCGTCGGTAGTTCGACGTAGATGGTAATTATAACTTCTTGGCGGCATCGTAACTTTTCGGCTATGTAACATGGAATTACGTAACAACTCTCCGTTAGCCGTAGAAACATCGTTACGGGTACGACCCTTTGCCTGTCCCTCGAGTACCATAAACTAATGCCAAAGTTGTGTACTCGTAATTACATCTTTCATTGTGTTTTCTCCGCTCTATCGGTTCCAAAGCACTCCTCTTTTTAATTTTCTTCTTTTTCTCTTCGACCAAGCGACTTTCTTACTCGGTCGAATTTCCACGGAATCATTGGGTCAAATAACAATTTTATATATAATACGGCAGCACGATACGGCACGGTGCGAGACAAGGATACATGAATATCTGGATTTAGGCGTTTAACGAACGCTGACTTTCGGACGGGTCTAAATCTTTCTCGCTAATCCTCGGCAATCCTCTCGTAACAACGAAATATTTCCATTGATCCGTCATCCCCTCGGTACGACGCATCACCCTACTCGCGCCCGATGAGTTATGAAAACGATCATTTTCCTGCGAGACGCATCGTCCTCTCTCCTCGAGTGATAAAAGTTACGGAAGGAGAGTTCGACCATCGAATTTCTACTTCTTGTTTTTCACGCCGCGCCAGTAGCTACCTCGGCTGGTTGACCCCATTAATAGACGGGCACTGCTAGCTGAGACACGATAGATAGACCGCTGCTCTCTGTCTAGAAGCAACGTCGCGACAAGTCGGTGCGAAAGAGAAAAGTGGAGCAGGCCCGAAACGGTAAAGTTTTCATCTTGCACCCTCCGACGATGTTCTTCAACTTTTCCTGGCTGGACGAGAAACGTTCTCTTTCAAAAGTTTCGATCGATGTTAGGAGGAGGAGCAAGAACACGTTGGCTTTTAGCACTTATATATTCGTCGAATTAATTCTCCGCTTGGTGTGACGGAACGTCTCTCGCGTAAACGACTATCGATCGATCGTCATCGTACCAACAAACTCACGCTACGTTTACTCGCCAATGATAATTAATAATCCGTCGAAGCGCGGCCACGGGAGCCAATCTACAAAGGACCGGATTACACGCGAGATAGAAAGCCTTCGTATGGCCGATCACCTGTGTCCGACCATCCTACTACTAAATCTTTCCCGTCCTTCTAGGATCCTGGGTAAACTTTCAGAGACGCGAGAAGAAGACGTTTCCTCTTTCCGAAATTAGTCGCCTATCGAAGCGAGTTCGGTCCTCAAAGCGATGCTTACGTAAGCCGTTTATATCGTTGCCAGCTATTGGAAGTAGTCGCGGTCAATATTACATCGGACGCAAAATCCCTTTGATTTTGGTTGCCGCCGGCAATCCTCTCGAGCAAAATTCCGCCTCCGTACTTTCCATTCGGAAAGTGACCTTTTCTTCGATGATCTATAGACGCGACCAAATTATCTTACGGTCTATGGCTAAAAATAGGTATTTCCACGTACGAAAACAAGTACTTTTATTGCGTTTTAGAAATCCTCGTAAAATTTAAGCGGTCCGTCTCGATCGTTGTTCCGTGGTTCCGTTAGGAAGATAGGAACGATCTATGCGGAGAACGACGAGAAAATCGGGGAAAAAAGGGAGGGAGTAGGGTCGTTTCGAGAACTCGGAGAATAGGAATCGGAAATTCCGCGGTCGTGGTCCCTCGCGCGCGCGTTCACCTCGGCGATTTCGCAATTCCGCTTGGCACGAATCGAAAGGAGGAAAAATGCCGGGGAAAACGCTCGATTTCACGGTCATTGGTTCGTGCACGGGTACGTGGTATACGGGTGCCTGGTGGTATTTTCGCCGGTACTCGTGCCGGATGGTGCGGGCGTTGTGCGCAAAACTCCTCTTCGTCGCGAGCGTATCATCGGTTACTCGAGAGGGAAAGAGAATCGTTTCCAATGGGTCGAGTCAAAAGCGTGCTTCTCCCTTGTATCTTTCTACTTGTTTTCTTGCAAAGACGCCTACCGATCGGATACGAAATCTGACAAGGAGTTGAAAGAACGTACGTAGATGAAGGACGAGGAATTTCTTGGACGTAAAACGTTCAAGAGCGGAGTCGCCAAAACGTCAGCTCGGTTCCCGATGGAGGAGGAGTAACTCGGTCGTGCTCGCGCGGGTAGAAACACGAAATGGGCAAGGGAAGAGGGAGCATCGTAGGTGGTGGAGGAACCTTCTCGGTTAAATGAGGCTAACTCGAGTTCTCTCTCCCTCTCGATCTTCACCCTACGTCTTTCCCTCTTCGAGTCGAGCTGGGCGCGGCCCCGCACCGACCAAAATCGATTTTGGAAAGACGAGGAGACTCGGGGGATACGAAAGCTGCGAGAGAAGGAAAAGGACGCGATACGGATTACGGAGGAGGATGCCGCACGAACGGGCTTCCTCCGATCTCGCCTATCAGAAGGGTTCCCTCTTCTTTCGAGGACGCCTCTTGGCTGCTACTCCCTATTTTCTTCGGATTTTATATTTTTCTTTTTCCTTTTTTCATTAGCTAGGTACTCCACCGTCGCTACGACTCGAGAAATTTCGAAACTATCCTCGCACAGAGGATTTTCTAAATACGCGATCTATCTCGAGGGGATTTCTTTTGTTTTCGAAGATGGGCGCTTTTTCCACGTCGCACGCTTGCAAATCGTTAAGAAGCGTGCGCGTCGTGGAACGTACGGTAAGAATATGGCATAGCGTTCGAAAATTATCATCTCTCGGCACTTGGCGATCCGTCTAACCGCCTTCCTCGACGATCAAATTTATACTCGGACGTTCCACTAAGATCTCTTCTCCAAATTTATTCGACGTCCTAATCCTCTCTGAGTTACGTTCCGACGTAAGCTTTTCCGCTTTCGTGGAAAACTACGAGCTTTAAGATTTTCCTTCCTTCCTGCCTTTTCGTCTTCCCGCCTTTCTCCGACCGGTTGGACGCAACGTGGAATTTTATCGGGCCTGCGAACGGGCCAGGCACGTCAACGGTTCGTTGTCGTCTCCGTACCGAGTACGATGATGCTTCTTCAACCGTGATACACGCAACGTGATAAATGGCATCGCGCCGCTTGTCACAGAAATATGTGATCGCTATTCGCGTTGGAGTAACATCGTGTGACGTATACACGCTGTTTCGAGCCTGACTCGAGCCACCGTAAATATCCTCCTTTCTCTCGATGGTTCTCGTTCGTGAACGACTCGCGTCGCTCGTTCGGCGCTCATCGACTTTATTCCTCGCACAACGAATGTCGTAGTATCGTAAAAATGTTTCAAGGCTCTCCGACACAGCTATCGCATCGCGCTAACAAAAATATATAGTCTCGCTTGAAAAAACATCGAGCCCGAGCTTGAAACGGATGGCTTCTCGTTCGACTCGCGCGCGTATCGGTTGCGAGACCAACGATTTCCGTCCAGCGAATCGAAAGTTTCTCGCTTTAAACGCGATTATCGCGAAATCGTGTTGGCACGAGTTGAACGATAATGATAAGATATATTCGGAGCTTATTTTTCTGGCACATGCAAATGGCTTCCCTTAGAAAAGGGAGCAACATCAAAGGGATTTCGAAAGGATTTCGAGAAAATTCGTCGTCCCTTCCGCTCTCCGTTATCAGAGCTTTTCGCGAGATACGACCTTTCTTCCCGCGGTGCCTCGGATCTTTTCTTTTCGCAAGAGGAAAGAGCCGTCCCTCTCTCCCTCGAGGAAAGCCGAACTCTCGGCAGTGAGAATTGGACGGTGCTCGTACGAGCTTGCGAACGCAATGAGCAGGAGCAAGCGATTGAATTTGACCGAAGGGTCGAGCGAGCGAGCGAGAGAGAGAGAGAGACTGGTTCTTTTGAGGATTAGGCCCTACCGCGTTTCTTCTCTTCTTCCGCTTATCTACCCGCGCAAAGAAAAATCGGATTTTCTTCTCGACGTGCCTTTCAATTTGTTTCACTTTTCGACGCGTACGAAAGAGAAGAGAGCCTACTGGTTCGTCGACCGATGCTTTTTATTCCTTTAAATACGACGAAAGAGAGGGAGAGAGAAAATTTAATAATTTACGTTGGAGAGTTCATTTCGATTCCGAGCGATTTACGTCGATTTAACGAGTTTTCGATGGACCACGAATAAATGGAGCACGAGCATCGAGGAATAGCCGACGCGGCGTACGGTACGAATTTTAAATAGATTTCGCATCGATTTTAAAGCCGTTCCGTTGATTGAAACGCCGATGATCCGTTATCCGCGATCAGCCTTGCTTTCGAAAAAAATATACGAGCGGAGAAGAGAAGAGAGAAAAAGAGACATGTATCGCCCCGACACGCGGTCCTCGAAAAGAGATCAATACGGGCCGCGAAGCCGAGCTGAAGCTTCTTTTCATCTTGTCGCGCGCGAGGTTAAAGCTTCCTCGGCGATGCTGACCGCACGCGCGTGCGTTACAAATACATATATGTCGTATTTATTCCTCACGACGCATCATGCCCTTCGTAGTAGAAACGTTCTATCGGACCTTGTCGTATCCTTCCAAGTGTCTCAAACTAGTACGAATTCGCTAGGGAAAAAGTCGTCGTTTCCGGACGATTCCTACTCGTCCGCGAGCGGCCGTTTTGAAGAGTACGAGGGACGTCGGTCGACCTTGCCCTTTGGAAATATCTCGGACGAGTCTCTCTCTCTCTCTCTCTCTCTTCTCTACAACGCGTCGGAGAAACTCGATGGAAAGTCGGGTGCGCGATGCGTAATCAAGGAGAGAGTGGGACCCCTTATGAGATACGTGTCTAGCATCGGATATTTCAGCGCGTAATTAGATCGTTGCATCCAAGTAGGTATCTCCGTCGGTCGAAATTCGGCAAGACGACGGATCGATCAGCCGGGGTGGACCTCAGCGTTCCTTCGAAATCGATTCACGTAGGCCGACCCTAATTCGTCCCTGATTCCTCTTCGCGATATCTACCAATTTCTACTGATTTATCCGGCCATCTTTTCGTCGACCTTTCCGTCGATTCCTACCATCCCAAATGTAAAAAAATATTTTTACAACCGAGCCGACGACCCCTTCCCGAAGTCTGGCTCGACTATACTTATTTAATATATGTTCTCGACGAGATGAAAAGCGATCGTTGAAATTAAAGGAGAAATGGTGAGATCTCGCGAATCGTCGAGTCTGCCCTCCAAAGGCAGAAAGAAGAGTTTTTTGAACTCTTGAGCGCTTTGTTGATACGCGTCCAAAGGAGCCCGAGAGGATCGATAGTCTCCCTCTTTCGTTCTTTCTCTCTCAATTTTCCTCTCTCTCCACTTCCCGAGTGTTATTGCGGCAAACGTGCGAGTCGAACTCGGCGGTATCGTGTAATTCGGTGAGTTTTAGGATCAAGGGTCGCTCGTAAAGTTCCCAGGGACAGCAATAAAATCGACCGCGAAACCTTCTGGCTGGCGTCTCGCGAGGAAGTTTAATTTCATGCACGTTTCCAGTGCGTAATATACCGTGGTCCTAAGCGTACTCTCGATGCTCCTCTTCTCGCGACTTTTTTCGATTCTACCATTTCGTTCTATTATATATCGCCGATTAAGCCGAACTCTCGAAAGTCCAAGTACGTGCAAACTCGATCTCCTTTAGTCGCGACGACGAATCCAAATTCTCGGGTCGTCCTCGTCGAGGAACAACGGGTGGTATTGTTGCCCCGGAATCCCTTGAATTTCGTCAAACGGTGAATACGAGAAGGGTTCGATGCTCGAGATTCCTCGAGGATCGTGATTATACCCTGTTGCACGAAGCAAACGCGAAGCAACCCGACACGCTCTACGATCCACGTTCGTCTACTCGAGTCGAATCGATCGGTAGATCGAATAGCGTTCGATCGTTTCCCGTTAGAAACAAAAGCGCGGAAGCGTGCACGCATCGATGACACTTTGTTAACCGCTCGTTTGTCTTTCTCACGGTCTTCCAGGTCGCGAGCAGCTTCTTTCTGGACGAATACCTTGCGATTCGAGCAAGTATCTCGTCCTCGTTTTAAGGGTAACTTTGTTTTTTACCAAGTGGACGGGAGGGAAAATGAAAGGACGCAAAGAGACGAGAAACGTCACGGTTGGAAGAGTTGTTTTCCTCGGTTCTAGAGGGAGGGAGAATGGCCTCCGTAAAACGATAATTGGATCAACTTGCCTGGAGGAGGCGCGAACGGAAGAAGAGGAGAAGGAACGCATAATTAGGTAATTGTGCTCTAGCTAGGCCTTCGATCGATTCTTCTGCCCTACCGACCGAGGTTCCAAAGTAATTTCATTTTGATCAAGGGTTCTGTGCCTTCGTCTCTCTCTCTCTCTCTCTCTCTCTCTCTCTCTCTCTCTCTCTCTCTCTCTCTCTCTCTCTCGTAAATCTCATTGTATCGCGAAATACGTGTTTGTATTAATAACGATTGGATCGACGTTGAATTTTCGAGTATTACCTCGATCAAGAAATGACTCTAGCTCGGTAACTACGAGAAAGTACGAGAAACGAGCTTTACTACTTTCGGATAAAAGGAAAGCCAATAAGTGCAAAGAAAGGGAGAGAGAACGCGTAAGACTCGGTTCTCTGGCTAAACTTTAAAACGCTCACTGTAGAGTCCGTAAAGCTCGAGATCTCGTAACTGAGACGTTTCAAATAAGGACACGCAAAGTCGATATGTTCCTCCCTCCCTCTCTCTCTCTCTCTCTCTCTCTCCGTACTCACACACAAATCCACGTATACGTGATTCTGGAAGCATAGAGGGGTAGTTCCGCTTAATCCCAGATTTAGCGTGCTCGGATCGTCGAGTTCAACCCCGCTAATGGAAGGTTAAGCCAGCTGATCCTACGCTAACTTTGTACACCTTATCGAGCAAGGAGACGATCGAACGCTCTTGCGTTTACCTTGGCTTTCGCGTTTCGTTCCCCGATCAAACAGGTGTTCGTCTCGCCGAAATTTACATCAACGACAGACGCCAGTCTCTTTCTCCTTAATTATGCCATTCCCGGAGACCTATTTTCGTAACGACCTGATTCGTACAACGCTGCATATAGATATCAGCGAAATTATTCGAGAGTAACGATCGATGCAACTTTGACAACGACTTTCGATATTTGATCGTGTTTGCAATGCTCTTGAGATTTCGAGCTAAGGATGTCGTTCGTTTCGACGAAATAGCGAAAGAAACTCGAGTAGTTCGTCAAGAGGGAAAACACGTTTCGAAAGTACGCGAAGGCAACGCGATAATCGGTCGCGATTAATTCACCGAAAGTTCGTGAATCGTTGAGCTCGATAATAGGACGAGTCATTATATTATTTGATTCGGATATAATGGGAATAGGTACATGGATATATTTCGAGTTACTGAATCGGAATTCAAATTATCTAATGAATCGCGAGTAGATAAGAGAAGAGAAGCGTACAATGGTAGTCCGATTGAAGTCTTACAGCTATTGAAAAACTGATATTTCTCTGCGCGTGGAAGAACTCGATCGCACAACGTTTTATCCATGGTACGAGAAACGATAGATACGATATAAAATTCTTGTCTGAGAATCTGCGAGGAAAAAGAGAAAAATAAAGGAAACTACGTTTCTTCGAATCGTCGCAAGAAATAGAGAAACGCGATGAATAACGCGTGTCTCGCGTATTTCATATACGTATATCCCTTTTTGTCGAGGTATCGAGCAAAGACGTTTCGAAAACTCGTTTCTCGTAAAATGCATCCCTCGATTTCTATCTTCCAATCCATTCGGAAGGAACGAAATAAATTTTCTATCCTGTCTATTCTCTCGCTAGGAGACGTACGGAGTAACGGAACGGTGCAGGGTTCCGCTACGTTAAGCTTGCGAGCAAATCGAAACGCGTCGTAAGTCGAGTCTATGCACCCGCGAGGAAGGGAGAGAGAGAAACGAACAGACGACCGACGAATGGATGGATAGATGAATGGACGTGTCGATGATAGAAACGCTATTTAATTCGTTTGGTAGGACGTCGTTGGCCTCCTAGTGGCCATTAGGAGAGAACGGCCAATGCGATCTACGCGCGGTTAGATTATCTTCGAGATAAAAACGGACAACCGGAGAGTCTTACTAGTGGATGATCGAATTTATCAAGTATCGACCTCAACGCTCCCCGCTCGCCTACGTTCCATTCCTCGAAGAAAAGGAAACTTTTCTAATCGTTCCATTATCCTGTACGAGTTCCATCCCCGTACAGAATGAATCGTTTAGATCGGCGCAGCTTCCTCGAGATGACGTTAAACGGCTGGGCGTATCCAAAATAACTTTCCCCCGTGCCTGTCGGTTTTCCGATGAGACAATGCTGCGGCTTAACACGTTGCTACGCTCGTTTTACAGCTCACGTTTCCAAAGGGAAGGTATCGTACCCAAAGCTACCTCTTGACAAACACGCACACGGGAACGCCGTTGCCCACCTAACTCGTGTAATCCACGCTAGCTTGTGTAACATTCATTTTATGCGTATATATATATCTTTCCCTGCGTAAGTATTACCCTCGCTAAACTCTTATACCTTTTATGCTAGATCGTATTTCTTCTTTCTTCGTCATCTTTCTTTTTCTCTCTTCGTGACTCAGGAAACAACGCAACAGTCGGTCGGTCGGTCGGTCGGTCGGTCGGTCGTCACGACGGGAATAAGAAAAGGGGATCTGCTCGCGTATCACCTTTATACTCGTAGCCTCGCGAGTTATTTATTTTTATGGGCTTTCCCTAGCCCTCCTTCGCGAAATTTCTACAGGATTCGGACCCTACGTTGCTTGGTAGGCTACGAGAGAGAGGGAGGGAGGGAGGGAGAGAGAGAGAGAGAAAACGATCGTATTCCAGTGGAAACCCTCGCCGGGAGAATCCCTGTAGCCGGTTAATGGCGCTACGGAGTTGCCATGACGACGAAACCCCATGGAACCGGCGCTACCAACGCCACCGCGCCCACTGGAAAGCTCATCCATTCTGGAAAAACATTATAAGAATGGCACGAGTCGAGTTCTCGTCGTCACTCGCCTTCTCCTTCGAAACTTTTGGCAGTCTCAGCTGCGAGCACGTGCGAAGCGATTGTCGAAAGGGAGAGTACGAGGCTGGGGGAATAGGACGATCGGTTTTTCACGATGACGACGAAAGTCAGACAAGATCTTACTGTACGAAAGATGTAATATCTTTTCTCCTCTCTTTCGCGTTTATTTTCTTTTTCCTCTTGGACAAGATGCCACGATAAATAAGCGTCTCCTTGGCATCGCCCGACTGGAAGGAATTCGCCGCCGTCTAAGGAGAAGAAAGTTCGTAAGATTCTTAAGCACGGACTTTTCTTCCTTTTTCCTTTCGAAAGCTTTATAATATACACAGGAAAGGGTGTCCGGACGGTGACTCGGGACGACGTTAAAATTCAAGAGAATCTTTTAGTCCTTTTACATGCAACATTTTCTCCTTTTATTCTTTCGCATTCCATCGTAGAGTCTTCGTCGAAGAAAGAATCAAATATCGATCGCGAAGAATCGTGGACGAATGCCCGAATCGAATAAAGTTTGAAAGTCGACACGACAACGGATCCGTAAATTTTCACGTGGGAGCGAAATAACACTTTTGCGAAACGTTGCGGCTCTCCGTAAAAACCCTTCGCGGTTGAAACGTGCGTCAAAACATCGGCCAATTAACCCTCGAGGGGATTTAAAAGCAACGGGTGGAAGAACTCGGAGCGTAGACCGACACGCGTTTATAGATATACGTATAGAAATTCATGGGCTCGAGGGGGATGGGGGAAAGGGGGAACTACCCAAGGGAGCCCCCCTCGGGGATCGTGGGTTTCTGAGAGACCGCGAGGGAATTACCAAGGATTACATGAAAATTCTATTATCGTCTTAACGTCGAGCCCACCCCCTTCTACACTTTCACGAGGAAATCGGGCTAATGTTACGAATCAATTCTCTGCCGTATGACGCTATTACGTCCGTCGCCCGTCTCGTAGTTTTTAACGCATAATCCGGCGTACGCGTATCCACGCAGTCGCTTAGGACTTTATTTCCTCGACGATGACGCGTTTACGATCGAGAGATACGGACAGAGAGCCGTGAGAGCGATCCGAAGGGATCGTCGTACTTGCGATTATTGACGTTCCGCAACGGATTAATATCCGATCGTCCGAGTTCGCGCACACGTACGTCGCGAGAGACGCTGCAAGTATATATTTACCCATGGAGATTGCTACGCATAGGTGTATGCTCGCGTGCGCGTGTGCGCGTACAGGGCTTATAAGGGGTGCGCTCGGAGGGCTGGAAATGTGGCAAGTGCCTGCAGTACGAACTAGCCGCAGCCAATTACCGTTCCCTCATTAATCCGATTAATCGTGGATCATGCGAAAAGTCTATTATCGCCTTACAAACGTGTACGACAGATTTTAATGGAATCACACGCGCGTCGAGCGAAACGCGATTTTGATTTGGTCGACTTTGCTTCCCCCTCCTTCTCTCGCTTTCTCACCGAGTAAATTAACCTCTCGTTTCGACTCCGATAGGTCGGAGCACGCAACGATTCGAACAATGAACTTTAGTCGACGATCGTACATCTATCGCCTGTTCGAGGAGAAGGCAAGGATCGTTCGAAGGATTTATCCTAATCTCGGGGCGATCGATACGATTTGCGAGCCAATTAGCACGGCTTCCCGAAACACCGAGCGCGTCCATGGCGTTCTCGAAGCTCCGTATTTTCCAACGATTATCTCGCGACGCGATTGCGAGCATCCAACGTGTCCGACGTACGAGTTTCTCTGCGTACAGGTCGGTACGATCGCGCAAAGATTCCCGGTAAACGCGACGATCGCCGGTGGTCAAGGGCTGTTGAACGTTGGTCGAACGATCGGCCGTGGTTGCCCATAGCCAATTACCGTTCTCTCATTAACCTCGTGTAATAATCCTCGTGTCGCATCGTCCCTCCACTTTCTCTTTCTCCGACGCGCACGTTCGCATTCTACGTTTGCGCGTCTACGTGATATACCTATGCGTTTCTCCTTGTCTTATAATTAACGGAAACCTAGAGGGAGAAAGAAATATACGGTCTACCCGATCGTTTACGAAAAGGGACCGAGAAATATAACTCATTCGTGAATATGCATACGTTGGAAAGAAGCACGCCGAGTAATCGTGTTAATTATCGTACCCAACTTTGGGGTTGGAGGTGGACACAGGGACAATTTAGAGCGAGGCAAAAACAACGCATAATAATTTAATCGTCGAATTAATCGCAACGGGGCGAGAATTACTCGATCTCTCAGTTTTGTTCGGGTACCTGTTAATTTCGCGTGCAACGTGGATCGTATGGAGCGCGTTTGAAGGAAGCGCGGAACCAGTTACTCGCGTCATGAAACTGCAATTGTATAATATTCGCCGGTAAAATATCGAGTACTCTCTCAGTAAACAGTTTTTAATGAAGCGAACGAAGATATTTTTAACGATATTCAGTACTCTCGAGCCTTTCACTTCTCTCTCTCTCTCTCTCTCTCCTTCTCTTTCTCATCTTCTTCGTTTCGTTTTTCTTGTTTCATCGAGGACCGAGGACAAAGAAGAATCGAGTCCTCTCCTCTTTAACGAACGTACGAACGGTTAATTGACTGCCAATGAAAAAATTATCGAAAGCGTCGGGTACCTTTTACCCGGAGGGAAAACTTTTCCGAAGCCCGAGCTCGTTTGATCGTTCAGTGGTAGAGACTGAGCTATTTAATCGATTGCCCGTATATTCGAATATACAAATATACGCGTATGTACTTATTAAATAACGCAAGAGCGCTCCTATCGAAAATGCGCGATACATTTTCTACCGCCGCAATGGAACGTGCTAGTTTCATGAAGAGAGAAGGGAAGAGAGAGAGAGAGAGCGATAGAGCAGGCTCGTCATTTTTACAAATAAGAAAACGGTTGCGTAACCGAAAAGTCATGCGATGGAGATGATTATTTTCCTTTTATGGGGTGCGTGCGACTGCGAATGTAATATACATGAGAGAAGTGAAAAGGTATGCGAAGGGTGGGCGCAAGTCTGCTCTTACGAAGCTCTCTTGTGCCAACGCGTAGTAACAGTCATCGAGGACGAGAAACCTATTCGCACGGATGCGTCCCTCGAGGGCGACTTCCTCCCTATCTAGGAAACAGGCCCACGATGACCCTTCATTTCGTACTACTCACGTTTTCGTTCTTTCAACGCCAAGAACGACGTCTTTTCGTATATCGTACGAGAATTTGGGATATCTCTCAAAAGAGGAACGAACCTTTAAGATTTTACTATTCGCGTGTCTGCGGACGGAGGCATTTCTTACCGATTCGTTTTCTCGTCGTTGTATACTCGTCGAGTCCGTTTGCTTCGTCGCGCACTTCTTCCTTTAGTTTTTTCTTTATACTTATAGGATATTATATCATCGAATATTCGGAGAAAGAAAGAGAAAGATAGAGATTTCATAAAATATTATTTCTTCAGAACATTTGCGAGGTAGACGTACGAAACGAGTAGAGATTAATTCTCTCGTTACATTTGATTTATTCGTTATTTCGCGGCTAATATAAAAACTATAAACAAGATCCACGTACGCGTGATAAACGCACGTGTCCGTTTTACGCAACTATTTGTTTACAAGATTGAAGAAATATTAGAATTAGTATCCGAATTAATTACATCGGTCGTGCGTTCCACGCTCCTACGTATTTGGATTATTTTTAATCGAAGAAACGAATATTTGAATCGACTCGCGACGCACCTACAGTGGCGCCGTGCATCGGAGTTCGGGGTCCGCTTCGTTTCCTTGCTGACGGTTTCATCGCCATCTTGAACGTGCTGACAGGTTTACGCGGTACTTCGTCGCTCCGCATAATTGCAAGTAATCAGCATATTTTTTCCTAACGCACATCCTCTTCCAACGTATCGATCGATAGCCGATCGCGCGATTTCTAAGAGGCCGCGATCGCGAATCGAGGCCTCGTCGCGTTCGGAAGTTATTCGCCAAACTAGCCAGCGTCTCGAAGATCCCTGGGGGGCTATCGCGTCTACTTTTTCTCTCGCATTTTCTCCTCTTATTTTCAAGATATCGACGCTTCTCTCGCCTTTTAACGACGTATATAACGATTTTGCATCGGTAGGTAAGCGATCGAGCGATGTCTCTTGTATCGAATTCGGTTTTCACCTATACTCAGGCGCATACACACGTGCACGAACACGAGCGAATGACGTGAATATCCCTACGCGCGTTACGCGCACGCACGCTTTTAATCTTATCCCGTAGTAATACGAGACGTCGCACTTTTCACAGATTTTCAAGAATCTCGCGAGATGGAATAGCGCAGCGTCGAAGTAGAGTCGGCGTTTGTGCGTCGTCTTCGCGTCCTTGGCCAGGAGGACGCTCGTCGTCGAAAGAATCAACGATATATCCGGTGAGTAAATTTCTTTGTTAAATATTTCCTCGATAATCGTAAAAGAAGAAGCGAAATAAATACCTGTAAATCTATATATGTATATATACATATATATGTGTGTGCGATCGGAAGGTTAGACTTTTCGTAGAATTCGTGCGTGGATATACGTACGCGTAAGAAAAAAACTACTGTCACGAATGCGTCGCCGTCGGCGAACTCGCGTGTATCGTCCGCGTACAAAAAAGCGAGTTTTTTCGTCCTCTCTTTCGCATCGAAATCGGATACTTTCTAAGAAATTATACGGGTTAGTACGTCGGTCCAGAATTTATACGCGTTATATCGCGTCCAAAAACATATGTCACAACGTTCTTCGTGCTCTTTTTTTCGTTCTTCTCATCGGCTGTATATATTCATTGTTACGTACTTCGCTGCGCAAGTACATATACATCGTTTCGGTTTCTTTCTCCTCTTCTCCTTCTTCTCGGTAGTCGAGCGTTTCCGATCGTATCCGATTATTATCGAATCAGGATACGTTGCTTTGATTACGTAAATGACGTGTATAATTCGATATTTGTACATAAAATATTGTTTCTTCCCAAATACACGCAAGAGATACATACGCACGTATAGATGCGTAAACACGTAGGTCCTAAGAGTTATTCGATTTAACAATTACTCGCTATTTCTCGCGTAATATACAAATTATAGGGAATATCTACGTTTATTTCGCGCAGTCTGTTCTTTTCGTTGTTGTCTACATTTAAGATCCGAATTGATTACATTCGTCGTACATTAATTATTATCGCACTTAACTTTACCAAAGGATTTCTTCGAGAAACGCACTGACGATCTAAAGATGAAAAATCAGAAGTAGATGGTGAAGAAACTCGATGCGCGAGCATGATTAGAGAGAGAGAGAGAGAGAGAGAGAGAGTGCGTTGTAGAAACTAACGATGGCTCGATCGTTTCGTCTATGGACGAAAGTAAGCAGGCCTACGCGTACATATTTGAAATGGCTATACGATGGTTTAACAGCGCTTCGAGCTCCTTCTCGAACGAAGTAACGACGCGAAGTAACGCGTTTCGAAACGAATGGCGTCATCGTTTTTGTTACGGGTCCGTATCAAAGGCTCTTTAGACGATGTTTAGGCTTCGAAAGTCGAGCCGGTCACGTTCCCGATGGTGTTTTTCTTTTTTCAACACGGTCGGGAAGCGTCTTTTCAACGGGGCGAAAATTATTAGGGCGATCAATCGGACCGATCGGATTTCTCTTCGAGGAAAAGAATCGCGAGATATCGAGCCACGCGAGTTTACTTTCACGATCTTCGATCTATTATCGTCGTTTCGTCTACGTTTGCTCGATACTTTTTCGATATTCGCTCGACGCGATATTTATAAACGATTATGTATTTTTCGTAAACGTCTCGCTCGAGAAAAAGAATCGTTCCATCGGACACGAGCACGCGCGCTCGCGTACTCGCTTTCAGGGTCGGCTCTCCTAACACTTTGTCCGCTCTTTCTACCCCCTTCGCCGAAAGTTCGAGCCCCCGAAGCCGCAGATTGATGCGTCGAATTATATTTGTCGCATGGCGCAGCTGCTGTCTAAATTATACGCTACATTTAGTCGGACAACCCTCCACCCTCTCCTCTTCCTCTCAACGTCGCGTACAGCTAGGCGCGTCGTCCCTCTCATTGGCTTTGATGTACTCCGAGACTCTTGGGAGTCGATGAATTTTATTCCACCTTTGCGGTCGTCGGGAGAGAGAGACAGAGCGAGGTGGGGAGAGAGAGAGAGAGAGAGACACTTTGAGACGGGGAGAAATGATGGTGGATTATTTAACGTCGTGTAAAGAGAATCGGATGGAAGAACGAAGAGAGAAAAAGCGAGAAAATTTTCTCGTTGGTTGGCTAGATCTATCGAATATCGAGCGAGTCGAAATTCTCGTCGTCCCTTGGATTCTAAGAGAATCGAAAAGAAATTCTGAAAACGTGCCTTCCGTGATTTACACCGGATTCGGTATCAGGGCGCACTTTCCTCCAAGTTTCGCGTATCGAAGATTTCGAGAAATCTCGCGTTTAGATTCGCACGACGAAAGACGGCGTCCGTTCTTCGATTAATCTCTTTTTTGGTGAGAATCGACGCAGAAATTCGACGCGCATTCTCTTTCGCCGATATACGCGATGCCGTCGTAAATACGAACTGAACTAAACGTCGCGCATCTTGAAGAAAATATCTATCGTTTTCGTGCCATTAGATACGTCTACCGAATCTTTTATCTCAATATTTTAAATCCGCGCTCGATACTTGATACAAGTTGGACTAGTTTTGTATCGTACTGAAAAATTATTTATCTTTCGAATAACTACTCTCCGTGCATACGTATACGTCAGATTGTTTATTCGAATCTTCAAATCGTTTTAACTTCCACGCGTAAGCAACATGTTTTCGCGATCTCCTCGGATGGAAAACAGATCAGTTTGTTCGTTTATTTTACGCTACTCCGATGCAGGCACACGAGTGATTAAGTTTCAGCGGGTGGAGTGGAAAGGGCGTCGACGATAACAACGTTGACCGATGAAGAAGTTACACCGATGACACGTTGTTTACGAACAAGGAGAGGGTGCCGATAGACTGGAAGACAACGAACCGAATACGAACGCGTACGACTCTCGTCCAGATATTCCTCCTCCGCCTCCCTTTTCTTCCTCTTCTCTCATTTTTTTTTATGGATTTTCACTCGAAGACGATTGGGTAATAACAGCGAATATCGTCGTCGTCGTCGTCGGCGGCGAGCGAGCATCTCCTTTATTTCGAGATCAACCTCTCTTTCTACCTGTCGGCTCGCGTACCTGACGCGTACTAAAAAGCTTTGAAAAATAAATAAGCTCGGTTATACGCTACGCCGCGTTGTAGCATTCATCCGTTAATGCATACCTGGTTTCGTGCACGCGCACACACCTAGCAACGAGCATAGCTCGATAAAATTGTAATCGACGTGGTTGCTTTCCTTTCGCGATCATGCACGCGTTGCAACAAATTTTTTTTTTCTTCAATGTGGTTCAATGTGGCATCGACGAACGGAGAGAGTCTCGTAGCTTTATTATGAATTTGTTTCACGCAGGAATGGCAATTCGATGTCGTACGTTGTATTTATTCCTTTCGTCGACGTTGTCGTCCTCTTAGTCGTACATATATCGACGAACGAACGAGCTTTTAAGTATTTTTTAATTGACGTCGACGAGAGGTTTCGGTCGAGCGTTATCGAATGAACGACTCTCGTTTTTCTTTCTCCTTCTTTTCATCTCTCTTTTTCTTTTTTCTCTTCACCCACTGCTTCTCGCAGTATCACTTTTTCATGACGTTTCACATCGGTGCATATAATCTCGACGAGGAACGAATTTTCAAGTGGTCGATCGGTCTCGTCTCTGTCTCTCTCTCTCTCTCTCCTCGTCCATCGGCCTCTCGTCGGAATATTATATATATATATATGCGCGCGTCGTACTCCATGAATTATGCATATTTTCCGCGATATGAGTGCCTGAGCGATGGGGTGGCACGTAGATTTGACAGACTGTAAATTAGGTTGGAAAAATGCACGCTAGCCCAGAATCCGACTTCGCATCACGATCTTCTTTGACGCGTCGAGGGGAGAGAGAGATGAGACCGGAAGAGAGGGACAGAAAGATGCGTCGAGAGATCGATACATGGCCTCGTTTAAGAACGAACGTCACATCTTTTCCAAGAAGTTTACAGACACACGGACGAAGAATCCCTCCGCGTACGTATTCCCGAACGTTCTCTCGACTATTTTCTTGGAACTAGTTCAGCAAGATGCGTTTCAATCGTTCGCGCCGTCTGACATCGATTCGTCGAAGAGAAGAAAAACGGGGCTTTTCCACGAGAAAGGGAATTAAAAGACAGAAATTGCACCGTGTGTGTGTAAGATCGCGACGCGCTTTTACGCTCGCCTAGACGCAACGTAACGCGATTACTAAAACGAAGTGCACTTAATTAGCTTCTATCTTCGTTTTCCGCCTATCGAGGAAAGGAAGACTCCGCCACCTTGTCTTTTCTCCTTTGCGAGACGAAAGAGAATTTCGAAAGACATTACCCGAGTAATTATATAAGCTTATATAGGTAGTCGGGTACAACGGACGTTTCTTAATTTTTCTTCGCATCTATCTCTCTCGTCGTTTCCTCTCGCAAATTTGCGATCAAGAGGATGATTTTGGAAAAGGTTTAATACCAGCTTCGACGCTCTCCTCGACGGAAAGAAAGAGAAAGAGAGCATCGAAGATCGAAAAATACGAGAATCTCGTTTAGAAGTTTGCAGGTGATTGGCACGAAGCTTTACACCTCGAATTACTATCGTTCTCGACTCACTGGCTCCCATCTATAGAGAGGAGCAGCGAGGGGAAGAGGGAGGAGAGAGAAAGATGGTGACAATAGCATAGAGACGATAAGCGCTTTCGAAAACGATCGTTCGAACAGGCACCGTCCATTCGCGAGAGCCAACCAAGCACGTCGTCGAGAGGAGGACGCTGTTCGATAATCCAGATACTACCTTCCATGAATGTAAATCGACAACGATGATTCCGCCACGTTGTAGCATTTATTCCGTACCGTCGAGTTACGTCGCGAGGTATCCCTTTGTTCGAACTCCGTTCGAAACGCAGTTCGATCGTTGAAAATCTTCGTTTTCGAGAGAGACCTTCTTCCCCTCTGCGGCCAACTCCGGTTGGTCTAAATATCTTAGAGCACGAGCGCATAATTGTACCTACATCGCGTAATCCGATAGTTTCGATATACGCCTATCTCTATCGCGTATCGTTACGGGAACGTCGAGCCGATAGAGGGATCGTTTATCATCCGTTTATACCCATCTACGTCACACGTGTAACGACTACGTCATCGATATATCATCCAAACTACATCATCGATACATAAATTATCGAGTTCCACCGTTAATTCGTTATCCGATATACAAGGACATTCGAGGACGTGCTCTAGGAAAAATACGAGCGATCTTCTAAAACTCGTCGTTGCCCTTTGATATCTTGTTTGTCGTGGCAGACGGAGTGTTCCTAATCGATATCGTTGCATCTGTCAAGTTTACCCTTCCGCAGGTTAAACGCACTGTATAATTCCGCTCTCTCTCTCTCTCTCTAGTCCTTCCTAAAGCCAAACAATGCGTGACCATATTGGCACGTTTCGCGAAACGTTAGAATAAAGTGAATTAAACGCATCGATCTTGGACAAATATAATATCGTAACTAGCCTGTGGGCTTCGTGAAAGAATATGTCGAAATATTCTTTCGCACGTCCACCCGTTTATAAATTCATAAATTTTATGTGACATTTGTTACGCATCGAGCTAACGTAATTCGGAGCTATCGAGTGCATCGCAGAAAAAATTAATCAGATGCAAGATCGGATCGTTCGTTTTCGACCTCGATGAAAAGGATATTTGCCAAAAGCAGAAGCAAAATACCTTGAGAGATATATACGATGCCGTATACCACGAGACGCGTAATGTCGACTAATTTATTGGTTAAACGTTTGCACAGTATGCAATTAATGTTACATACGAGTGTATATACGTATCACGGAAACTATATTTACACACGGCGAACGAGATCACATTCTCGCAATTAGAATCTCTCTCGCTCTCTCTCTCTCCCGGCACTCGGATAAAGATAGGAAAAGAGCAAAGAAAGATAAGAGCGAGATCGAGAAAAATTTACGTTATATAGGATGGTGATATAACTTTTATTTGCAGCATATAAAAGTGATGAAATGGAGTATGCGTTTATATCTTTTTTTTTTTTTTTTTCAAAGTAGATATTCTTTCTTGGCGTGGTCGGAATAGCTAAGAACGTAGGCGAGAGTTATCGATTTCGTTCGAATCTCGTAAGCAAGCATGGCAAAGGCAACTCGTGGAGCCACGAGTAAGGCAGAAGACACGAGTACGAGAGGTGGGAGGTAGGAGATGGGAGGCAAACGGCGACACGATTTCGCGACGTTAACACGGATCGTCGTCCTTGGAGATCGTCCAGCCGACGGGGTGTTCGTTGCCAGGAGACTCGGAGCCACCGGACTCGGACAAAACGCCATGGAAAAGCGCCTCGTCGAGCTTTTTGTCGACGAAGAACGAGATTCCGTTTCGGTGTCTCCGACTCGCTCGTAAAAGGGATCAGAAACGATTTTCGCGCCGAACTTTCGTGGCCGTTCTCGCCTCGAAAATTTACCTTCGCGCATTGCCTACGTACTTTTGCAAAAATCGATCTACTCGACGACGACTAGTCGACTGGTCGACGATAAAAATGTTTGCTCGACTCTACTCGTTCTAGTTCCTTTTTGCTCTCTTTCTTTTCTACAACTTTTCCTATAAGCAAAACGGTCGTCGATTAATCATTTCGATCCTATAATTTATACATTATTATTGTAACAAACCTGCTCTCTCTTTTTCTCTCTCTGTATAACGACACTTTTCGAAACCAGGATCCAACCATCATGTATTTATAAAAGCACGTTTATACGCGTTAGAGCTCGAATTAGAACGTACATCGATACGTACCGTGAATTTATGATATTCTTTATTACCCTTTGCATATTTATAAATTGGGGTTGTGCGATAATAAACGCACAGAGAGATAGATAGAGAGAGGGGGATAGAGCATTCAAGGCGCGACGAGTCGTGCCGAGATCGTGACGAAAGATTTAAAAAAAGATGACGACGGGGAATCTTTTCTATGACTAAATTTACCACTTACGCGGATTAAAATCCATTTAATCGCTCTGCTCTTTTGGAACATGGTCGCGCGAGCTAACACGCTCTCGTATCACGCGTGTACATACGTATCCCGTGGAAGAATTTGAATTTAATACGTAAATGGAGTCAATACACTCCGCTAAGGCAATAATTGCATTAGGTCGAAACGACGTTCCAGCGCGATAACTCAAGAACCCATTGCCCATCTATTTAGACGTCCACGGAGTTCCGGACGACCAAGTTCCCCTTTATTTAAGTGCCGAACGATCCTCGCCGTGCTCTTCCATCCGCGACCGATCGAGAAGCATCCAAGTAAGGAACGACGAACGATCGCGAGTCGATGCACAGAACTTGTCGTTTATTTTCGCGACGTCGTGGAGGAAACTTACTTTTTTTTTTCTTTAATTACTTGCCAACGTTCTTTTCTTCCATTTGTCAGGATACTCCAGCACGGTCGAACTCGGTACGTGATCATACGTGACCTACCCTTACCCTTTCCTTTCTCCGAGCCCGAGGTATGTGTATTTTCTTTAGAAAAGAATGTTGACAGAAACGAATGAACTCCGTTTGCATAACGCACCAGTCATATTCGTAATTTGCATAGCAATTTCCGCGCTCGCTGCCTGTATTCCTTCCTCGTTTCCCCCGTTCTAAAATACTTTGCTCTATTGTATTCGTCCATGAAAGAAGCAAAGAGAAAAAATACGATAGCGACGATAGTAATATCCTGACTCGGTTAAGACGTTGATAAGTCATAGAGAAAAGAAGTGGTTGCGTGTGACGCGCGTGGACGAGAAACGCTTGAAATTTATCCCGACGCATCGGAAAATATAGGATTGTTCGGATTTTGTAGGAAAATATCGCAATTGTTCGGTTACGATATACCGCCCTTCGCGTTCATTCGTCCAATCGCGCGAAACAATTTCTTTGCGTAGCACTTCTTTATCGCTGCACACGTAAAATGCCGGGGTATCGACAAGACGCTCGATAAAACGCGCGCATGTGTGCACGAAAAGCTACTCGTTAAAATTTCAACGGCACGGAAACGCCAAAGTTAATGTCCGTTTTTCTTACCAAAAGGAGCAAAAAAGAAACGTAGAGAAAGATCTCGTAGGCGGGTGATTCTCTGGCGAAGGAATGGACAACGTAGCGTCTCTATCCCTCGCGCGCGTCCAAATTGGAGAGACGCAATTTCTCGATTATACGGAAAAGGTCGAAAGCCCGTTTCCGTATCTCCCGATTCTACTGGAAACCGAGGAAAGATAGCGCAGCATCCCTTCCTCGAACTCGCGCGCTACAAATTCGCCAAGTCCGGTAATTCCAGGATACGCCGTCGGACGAGGGTAACGAGGTTCCTGTCGGATTATCTGGCGCTCGCCGGCGACCTGGGAGGGCTGAAAGAGAGATATATGTACACACGCGCACGTAGAAACGTATATCGAGAGAGGGAGGGAGAGAGAGAGAGAGCTCGGCAGGAGGGTTCGCGTGTGCGTTGCGTATCGTTGAAACCCCCTCGGACGGCGCATCGCGGAAAATATCGATCTTCCTTCTCTTCTGGACGTTTAACAAGCGCATTACGTTAGCCCCTTTTAAAAGATCGCACTTCTGACTTCAATGGGCCGTGTAATCCGATTAGGATCGGCACAATGCACCCTTCTTCTTCTCTCTTTGTTGCAAACGTGTAACGTTCCACGCCGTTTGCATCTGCCGTCGGTCTCTCTTTCTCCGAGGATACCGAGCCACGGCCTACCTCGCGTGCATATGTCCGATTTGCATCGGGCACGGACCGAATATCATCCGACGTCGAATCTTTGTCAGGCGATTTTCCTCTCGATGCGTCGTCGTTACGTTTCTCCTTTACGTGGAAAATGCCTGTTTAGAGACCGTCGCAAGAAGCCTCTCGACTCATTTTCTAGAAACGCCCGATAAAGACGTCACGAAGATATTTCAATAGAGCGCGATCACTCGAAGATTCCCTGAGTAAACGCAGACGCGAATGCATCATTTTACACGATATAAAAAAGAGTTCTCCGCAGGACGATAAGCGATTCCGTTTCTGGCGCGTTATCGTCCTTTATCGCGATCGAATTTCTTAAGCGAGGGACAAAGGTGATAAGGAAACATCTGCTTAAGGAACGACGAGAAGGTACGATAATCGAAACGCGCTGTTTCGCGCGAGTCGCGTAGATCCCTCGGAGTTGTTCAATCGCATGGTCGCTCGGTTAACAGGCGCTACAATTTCGAGGATGTAAACTTTAATTGGCAAAAATTCCTTCGAAACTCCGGGACGACGTACTCTCTTTCTCTGTCTCCCTCTCTGCGTCTCTCGGGGAAAGAGAATTTCTACTTCAACGGGTTCGATAGAAAGCAGACGAGTAAAATCGTTACGGTAGAACGTCGATCGTTCCACAAGTCGAAGAGAAACTATGTATCTTTTATCCGGAGTATTTCTTTTAGATAATTTTCGGACGAACCGATATCGAAACGATCGACGTTTTCGTTTCCTCATTTTTTTTTACCGTAACTTTTAGCGCAACCTCTGTACCCACTTTCGTTATTAATTTCGAAAGCTGCGAAGAAAAGGGAAGAGAAATAAATGTCCGCGCGCGTACGTAAGCGCGTCTACCCTCTCCTAGAAATCTAAACTTTTGACTTCCGGCGGTCGAAAAGTGTTTATACCAGGGAGGAGAAGGTTAAAGAAGGAGTAAGTAAGTACGCACCGGGAAGACTCGAACAATGCTGCCTTTTTACGGATAAAAAGCGGTTACTGTCTACGCTCGAAAGTTTTCCCCTCGGAGAAATAGCACCTTTCTTTCGGTCGTGCTCGTAGAACCGAATAAATGTAACTTTACCGGCACGGCGCGGCTTCCTCCTTAAGACGATTCACGACATCGCCCTTCTTTCTCTCTCCAACGAGCGATATTTCTCAACTCGTCCCTTTTGCGACCCCACCTAGTACGTTCTACGTGTCCTCGTTTTCCTTCGAGCAGCGGACCTATCGATTTGTCCCGCGGAATATTCCTGTTCGGAGAGGCGAGACGAGGAGAGCTTTGATTTTTAACGTAGATCCGACCTTCTTATCTTCCTCTCGTTACCGACGATAAGTATCACGAAAAGACCGTCTCGGCGTTCGCAAAGGGGAAAGCGTTAAAGCGTTGGAAAAATTCTTACGTCGACGAGTCGACGATAATCGTCTTTGCGAGGCGATTTTCGAGATACGCGTACGCGCTTTGACGTCCGTTGTCTTCGTTCGTCCTTGTTCGGCAACGTCCAGTTTCGCTTTGTGAACGCTTCCCTCTCTCTCCCTCTTTCTCGAACTAGGACGAACCAGCTCGGTCTCTTTCCTTCGCTCTCCGCAGTATCGTCGAGTCTCGTTCGCTCCAATCGAGAATACGTATACCCGCGGCAGATGCTGTCCTCGTCCGGTCGATGCGAAACCCTTTCGAGCGGAGGCGCCCGCCTGGCTGCCTGCCTTTCAGGCGCCAGCAAACCTAGTCCGAAGGAAGAGTAGCGGGAGATGGAGAGAGGGAAAGAGAGAAAATCAGCTGGTGGTGCATCTCATTCTTTTTCATCCATCTTGCGCGTCTTCTTTTTCTCTCCTCTCCTCTCTCGTTCGCTCATTTTCTTTCGTTTTATCTCGTTTCATCGTTTCCGGCAGCGTTACCTCATACTTTTCTAAATCCAGGAAGCAAAATTGTATTCTACGTCGTTCCTAGGTTACTTCGACCTTTTGACACTTTTCGAAACGCTTTCCTCCTTCGACTCTTCCTTGGACGCGTCGATGCCTTCGAGGTCGTTCTTCGAGTTGATTTATCTCACCCTACGAGTCGTCCTTCGTTTCTTCGCGCCCGTCGTTCGAGCTCAGCCTCGCCTCGCCTTCCACCTCGCTCTCTAAAAGTTCGACGAGCCTCCGAATCGCACGACGCTTTTCTCGATCGCGTTGATAAATATTTATTCAACGTTCGTGTTTCGTTCTTTCAAAGTTTCTCGACCCACCCGCGTATATTTTTCCTTTCTCTTCGTTCTCGCGAGGTCGCAATGCTTTTCTACGCAGGCAGGAAGATTTAAGTGTTTAATAACCGAGCTTCTCTCGCGGCGGAGAGAGGTGGAGAGAGAGAGAGAGAGAGAGAGAAAGAAAGAATTCTAGAGCATCGTCGACGTTCACGAGGCATGGAGTCCTCGACGGCACTTTGCTCCCCTCCGTGGCTTACTCTTTGCCTACCCCTCTAGTTTTTCTCCTTCGTTGTCTCGTCGACGTCTCCATGAATCGACGATACCCTCGACAGGCGTTTATTAATCGTGCCTTCCGTCGATGCCGCTCCAGAGGAGCGAGGTAAAAGCTGCCGTAGGGTAGAAAATCGAAAGAGGGCTGGCTGTTCGAGTAAGAAGCCGCGGGGTCTTTGGCTACTCCTACATAGGATGCCTCGGAAAAATTCTCGCGGAACTCGTCGCGGTATCGATCAACGCTCTCGCGCGTTTCGACGTCAGCGCTACATCGTTACGCGTTGTTCGAATAATTGGAATTATCGGAATAATTGACCATTGGAACGTTTCGAGCTCGCGTCCCGAAGAACGTTCGCGCTACTGAGATTTTCTCGGGCAAACGGCCTTCGAGAGGCAAGAAGAATCGTTAAAAAGTTTTCTTCGCCGCTCTTTCGCTTTACGTACGAAGCGCGAGTACTCGCTCGGGTTATCTAGCGCGTCGAGGTACTCGGATATTCTTCGGAATTAACGTCGCGAGGTAAAAACAAGGAAGAAACTCGTCCTTTTTCCACTTAAACACGAATTACTTCCGTATATTCTTTCGTCGGGAGCTGCGAATAAAGATCGAGTCGAAAGAACGATCTTTTCGACGCGCCGTGGTGGAGGAGAGAGAGGAACGAAGAAGATGGAAAATACGTGGGAAAAAGAGAATCGTCTTTTCGGTTCGAAGGATAAACGTTCTGCCAACGAGGAGTTTTTTACTAAAAGAAAAGAATGCCTCTCTCTCTTACTCTTACTCTTAGTTCGTAAACATCGCGCCACGCACCGTGACAAATGACAAATATGTAAAGGACCCTCTCTTCTCCGCTCTTTTCTTTTCGCCGAGGTGGATAGTCGGTTAGCATCGTATTTCCTTGCGTCACGAGAGATGCGATGCCACGGGAGAGAGAGGGAGCAGGAGAGGGCGTACGCGAGAACATAAACCATCGCTGTGGGGTCGACGAGTTTATTTGAACAAGTACGAATCTCGAGAGAGACGAAGGGAGAGAGAGAGAGAGAGACAAAAAGGCTCGGTTTGGGCCAAGAAGAAGATCAAGGGAAGAAAGGGGAGAGAGGGAGGGTGTTTTTCTAAATAAGAGAAAAGCACTCGAAAGGAGCCTCGACTCTCGAGTACCGTTCGGTGTCGAAACGTAGGTTCCTCTCGCCCGAATCGAACCGCCTCTTGATTCGCGTCGCTATCGCGCCTTTTGATAGCCGCACGTGCACGCCTTTTAATTTCTTTTCCTTTTACTCGTCCTCTCGAGCTCCATCGTCGTCGAATCGAATTTGTGTCGATCGAAGGCAAATACGCCCTGAAAACAATTTACGACGACGACGACGACGACGACGATCGTACGATTAAATTCCAATTCGTTGGTTCGGGGAGAGTCACGCGTTCGACCGATCCTAAAGCATGTAAGATGCGATAACTGGATTATTCGCATAAATTTGCAAATTTATCTTCGATACCGTATATAACGATATCACGGCGAACGCGAGCGTTGAACGGCTCGTGCGATTCGGCTCCAGGAGGAGCAGCTTCCTCTTACGGCCGAGAGAAGCACCGTGAAGCGAGTACTCGCGCGTGTATCGGAGATGGATGCGCAGATAGACGGGGATAGGTACGTACGGAGAGAGGGTCGGATAATTTTCCAAGCGTCACAAGCAGATCTTTGTGCAAACGGCACACCGGTATTCTAGGCGCCTGCCTTCGACTCGAATAATGCTGCGCTAGGTGTTATCACGCGCTCGGCATTGTGTACACGAGGCATTACCGTGCGCCTAATTACAATGGAAGTATCCCAGTCGTATCTCGATGGCGATATTTGTTCGAGTTTTACGGTGCTCGATCTTCCAGATCCTCGAGAATCATCGGACCGTTCGCGATTCTCTCTCTCCCTCATCCCCTTTGTTCGTCGGTTTACGAGAGCCTTCAACGTCGATCGTAGTTCGCTCTTCGCAGCTAGCTACGCGATTTACTTTTTACCTCCTCTGCTCTTTTATCTTTCGTTTCGTACGCGTGTCAACAAAGAGAGAGAGATAGAGATGGTCGCGTCGCGACAAAGAAACGCGTCTTTGGAAGCGTACGCGATGCGCGAGAGGACAGCCCGATTCGAAAATCGTGCCAGCCGTACCCGAACGCGACCACGCGATATTTCATGCCTCTTTCTTCGCGACGAATCGACTCGGACCGTTTAGAGGATTACGACGTTGCTGAAACGCGTATTCTCGCTCGTTTGCCACGATATTTGCCACGGTAGCAGTCGTGGCATCGTTACAAAGGTAAACGATATATAACGCAGGCGGCGTAGCTAAATATCGTTTACGTATCAGTTTCTCTCGACAGCGTTGTACTCTGTCTCGCTTTACGAGCGAGAGGGAGAGAAAGCTAGGGACGAAGAGAGAAAGAGAAGGGAGAAGGGGGTCGAACGTAAGCGAGGTAAATTTTACCAGGAAGCGTCCTAGCGTCCGGTCAAACGGCGCTTTCTCTTCGACGCGCTTTCGGCCGAACACGTCTTCGCGATCGAACGTTCCGTCGCGTGGTAGGTTGATCAGCCGACCGACGCTTCGCCGAATCGACGCTTTTCGATCGTTTAGCCGCGTAGACGCGAGTATTTACTCGCTTTGGCAAACGTCGTCGACGTTACGCCTTCTAACCTATCTTTTCGTACCGGCCACTTTGCCGACGTCAGGTCGCTCTCACGGCGTTTTCTTTTCGAAGGAAACCATTTCACGAACGCGCGATCGGGACGAAGTCGCTCGTCGTTGAGAACGATAGTCGATTCCAAGGACGAGACGTTTCGTTGCTCGAATTCGCCGGTGTTCCACCGAGTAACGGCTTTCGCGTTCGACGACGTAACAGACCGTAGCAAAGTCGGCGTTCTCTCCTTCTCTCGCATTCGAAAGCAAATTCTACGTTTCGCGGCTTTTTCTCTGGAATCGTTACCTGCACGCCGTGCGTAAACCGCGCTTCCGTGTGTGCGTAACGTACGTTAAACGTACACGTACGAACGGAAAATGTTACGCGTAGCACACGTACGTGCACGCACGCGTGCAAAGAGACGTGTGGGCAGAAGGAGCGCGCGCGCGCGCGCGAGCGAGCGAGAGAGAGAGAGAGAGAAAGGATACGAGCACAGCCGAAGGTCGACGAGCTCGACCGAAGGCCGAGCCGAGCGCGTTCGCGGCGCTCCCCGTCACAGTTTGAGATCGGCCAGCGTGACGATACGACGTGGAGATCGAGCAAGAGAGAAAGGAAAAGAGATAGAGAGAGAGAGAGAGAAAGAGGAGGCGCACCGTGTGGACTCTCACCTTTGCTTTTTTCCCTTCTTTTCTCGTCGTACGCCGGCTGTAGCACACGACACACAAAGTATATAACGAATTTTTATTTTACGTTCGCGATTATCAATCGTCGGTCATACTCGCCGAGATAACCGAGTTCGCGTGTGGTGAAAAAACGACAGTGCGAGAGAGAGAGAGAGAGCGGAGAACGGCGAGATTCCACGATAGTAGAAGAAGAATATTTTTACCTTCGACGACGAAGAGGAAGAGTGGAAACGGAGGGGAGACGAGAAGGAAAGAAAAGGCGATCGGTTGATCCACGATGGCAGACCACGGGCATCCGGCTGCAGTTCGGCTCTTCGCGTTGTTTTACCTTATAGGTAAGCGGACGAGAGGACGAAAGAAAGGATTCTCCTCAAAAGAATTTGATCTTTTCTCTCTTTTTCCTTTCATCGTCGAGATAGCTCGGCAAAGGTCTCGGCTCGGCCAAGACGACGCTCTCTCTCTCAGGCGGCGAAAACACTCGCATCTTTTTCCTCCCCCCTCTATTCCGCCATCGGTAGATGGCGGTTACATTGCTCGGAATTCGCTCGCGCGATCGCGGATTCGTACGCCGTTGGCGCCTTTTCGCGACGTGATTTCAACGACGTTTTTCCGCGCAAGTACGTCGTCGTTTCGGCGGCGCTACGAGGCACGGAGGGAGAGGAGAGAATCGTCGCGCGATCGCGCGAGGAAAGCGCGTTTGGAACGGTCTCGGTGCTTCTTCGCCGTGCGTCTTGGCGATGATTCATCGTCTTCTCGAATACGCGCGAACTCGTCGTTCGAGGCTAATCGTCGACGGCGACGCGAAACGAAGCGTCGTAGTCTACCCTCGGTCCACGTACCTGCGCGGACGGAGAATTTTTCTAAAGGGCTCTCGTTGGGCCCCGCGCGCACCTGTTCGAGCGCTCGTTTTACGTAGGCCTTTCGAACGACCGAGAGAGAAATCGAGAAGCTCGGGTCGTACCTCCGGAGAAGCCGCCTCTAGAAGATCGAGAGATCGAAAGACGAGGAGAGGAGCGGACTCGCTCTCGTTCCTTCGCGATCCGGCTTTTCTGCGAGGCCGCGCGTTAAACTCTCTTTCGCTTTCGTCCTTTGCTCCTTCCTTCTTTCTCTCGCTTCTCTCGGTCCGGTTTCAACGGCCTTCCTCTCCTCCTCTCGTCCGTTCGCTTTCCGAGCGTACGCGCGGCGTTTTACACGCCACTCGCGGCCGCTTGCCTCTCCGTAGATCCAATTTACGAAGGTGGCGGCGATTATTAGACGTTCGATTCGGATCCCTTGCCTTCCCTATCGTTCATCTCGTCTCATCTCTCTTTCTCGACGTACAACGAACGACGAAGAGGCGAAAAGCGTGTCGTACGGATGACAAAGGAGCTCCGTTCCCTCGCGCTCGCGCGCGTTTTTCCTCTCTTCCTCTCGTCGTACGCGGGCATGCGCGCGGGTACGGAGGAAGAAGCGGCGAGCTGGAAGAGAGAGAGAGAGAGGAGGAGGTCGTCGATCTCGTAACGCGCGTATTGTCGTACCGTGACCCGCGCGTGTACGGATCACGGATTCTCCACGTTCCGTTCTTTCTTCGCTCGACTACGATGTTTTACGCGCCTGCTGTGGCGGCCCCCCTTCCTCCGACGGTCGTCGCGTCGAAGGAGAAACGACTCCGTACGGGCAATTTCTTTTCGTTTCGTTTCGTGGGCTTTTCCCAAAGAAAGTGGACCGACCCGTGTCCGCACGCACGCGCGAACCCTTTGACTTTTTCCAATCGTAATGAGAAAAGGAGAAGGGAAGAAAGGAGGCAACGACGATTCCGTCGAGGAACGTTAACGCGAAAAGATAGCGATACGTGTTATCTTATCGACGGGACGACGAGATAAATCGGAATCGATGGGAACCGAGTACTACCGCGGCGGTAAAATCGTATAAAAGTCGCATCGAACGATCTCTCTCGATTCCTACGACGTGCGTCTTGAGAGGAGCGCTAAGATACGATATCCTCTCTTTTCGTTCTCGCGAAACCTTTTTTTATTTCGATCGTCGTCACGCGCGTCGCTCTCCGTGTCGGACGAGACGGCCATCTTTTTTCCCGATCTCGCAGCTTGCTTCTCGAAACCGTCTCGCTTTTTCTTTTTTTTTTTTCTTTTTCCTTCTCTACTCGACGACGAGGACGAAAGGTCGTTCGACCTTTCGACGATATCCTACTCGAAACGATTTTAATCGAGAGGCAATGGAAGAGAGATAGCGGGGATGCGTCCTCTTCCGAATACAGGCGTTCGCGAAGAAGGAAGATGAAAACCGTGGACGCGCGCGTTTTCCTCGGTCTCCCTCGCTCTTGACGAGCCGAAAGATTCGGTATGACGTCATGGAGCAACCCGTAGGATCAAACGGTTAAATACTCGACGCGAATTAAATCCACCGCCCACCCGTGGCGTTCGTCGAAGGCACGTCGGACGGTGACTTGCCGAGATAACAGACGCTGTTATTCGTCGCGTCGGTGAGCGCGCAACTTTATCCTTAAATTCGGTGCGGATTTTGCCTCAATTGTCGACGTTGCGAGAGGAAGAAGGAACGTCGTGGAAATGGACTCGATTAAAATATTGCGGCACCGTCGTCCGTTTCTTCCTCGTTCTCGTTACCATTAAAGCGGTAGGAAGAGGAAGGTCGCTGTTCGAAATCATTCCCGGTGCCCGGCTCGAAAAAAAAGAAAGGCGAAGAAGGTGAGATATCTTTGGGAAAGGCGAGAAACGATAGACCTTATCTCTCGGGATAAGCCAGACGTTCCAGGTAATTAAAACCCTCTTGGCACGCATTTCCTTCCCGTTATCTCTCTCGCTCGCTCGCCCGCTTCTTTTATTTTCCCAAGCGTGGAACCCGATCCCAACGAGTACGTATATCGAGCTTCGAAATAGCTTCGAAACGGCTTCGAACGAAAACGTTCGTTTTAAATTGCTCGAGGAGAGAGAGAGAGAGAGAGAGAGAGAGAGAGAGAGAAGCTAGGCTCCACGTACTCCTCCTCTCTCCGACTATACGATTGGATTCGCCGTCCAGCTCTCGCGGCGTTTTCCGATTCGAAACGCATCCCTTCGCGACGAAGAAACGGAGGAAGGACGAAAGGACGGATCCGTCGAATTTCAATGCCTGTCCTTGCGCGGATTTTGTGGAAACCTGTTTTGGGCTTCTGCCGGCAACCTGCCGCGTGCACCTGTACGGACAAAGGGCCCCTTCTTCAACTTTTCAACGGACCACCGAGTGCCGCTTCCCCTCCGAGATAGTGCGTGCCTTTCGTAGGTAGGTAGGTAGGTAGGTAGGTAGGAAGGAAGGAACGTCCTCGCTCTATATCGGGTGTCTGAATTAAATCGTGAATCGTCGAGCAATTCGTCCCGAATGTAAAACTCGATAAAAGTGGGAAAACCGCGTTGGCTCGATCGAGAAACGAAACGGACAGACGCGCATTTGCGCGGTAGAACGGCGTTTGCAATTATCGGAAACGGTTTCTCCGTCCAGCGCGGAAATCGGAATCGATGTTGCACTTTGGTTTACCGCGCGCGAATTAGGAAAAACGCGAGATCGTCGAAAATTACCGTTCGACTTTTCTCTCTTTCTCGATCGCGTATCGTATCGATCGGGAATCGGACCTCGTCGTCGAACCCGTCGTTTTCTACGATGCCGTGGAAATTTATCTCGAAGGCCGTAAACCGTCCTCTCTCCTCGATATCCTTTCGCTCTTTTCCGACCCCGTTGGAGCAAGTCTCTCCTTGGAGGAGTTTTCGTAGTCGATACGTCGAAATAAATCTCAGGATCTTTGGTGTTTCGTATCGAACGATCAAGTTCGATTCGTCCTTTTTTTTTTTCTTTCTTTCTTCATCCCGATACCGAGCTAGTTTAGCAAAAATTGGTTCGTATCAATTTGGCGACTAGCAGAAAGGTCTTTTCCGTCGTTTTGTCTCCTCGCGCGTTAAAATCGATCGACGAAAGAGTCCTTTTCAATATTTTTTTTTTCAGTCTTTCAAAGAACCTCGTCGTTTTGCCTCTCAGGGAGAACCATCGCGGTGCTTTCGCAATCGTCCCGCTCCGAACTTCGAGCTTTATCGGGACTTTTTTTTTTAACGAGGAACGGTCGCCTTAGTCTTTTTCCTCCTGCCTCGTCGAGGAGCGAATCGCGCGGTAAACGCGAATTAGGCCGATTCGACGAAAGCTGGAATCTTTATATTCTTTTTATCATTTCGCTTTCCTTTTTCTCCTTTTATTAAAAATTCTCTTCGTTCTCCATTGTTACCGATCGTGCATTCTAGATTCAAAGGGTCGTGGAAAAGGGCGTAAGGAAAAGTAAATCTTGGTACGAGTCCGCGTTGAAGTAAACGCTTTGAAACGAGCTCGTTTCATCTTTCTCTCTCCAATTTGTTGAAATATCTGGTCCTAAGTGGCATTCAAGCTGCGCACGAGCGACCTCGGTAGAAAGGAACACTCGCGTCGCTCCTACAGGATATATACCTACCTACCTACGTACGGGACTTTTGCGCTGGTTTATTAAAATTGAAGCCTTCCCATAGAACTTGCTCCGCTTGAATTTTTTTTCAAACTCGTACGAACGACGAAACCGGCATAAATCGCTAGACCGTCTCGCGTCCGCCAGTGCTTCATAATTTTCTGATAAAGCTAGACACGCGCGTTAACGACTTCGCGTACGACCGTCTCTCTCTCTCTCTCTCTCTCTCTCTCTCTCTCTCCTTTTTCGTCGTAATTTTACGCGCGACCGATAACGAGAGCGACGAGATAATCGATAAAGCATCGATGAGATATGGATAATCGAGCGAGAGGGGAAGAAAGAAGAAGAGCACGATGACCAAGAAGTTTGCGTTCTCTTTAACTGGCGTAATCGATGAATAATTTCTAGATTTTCCGTGTATCGGTGACTAATTCTCGCCAGTGTTTGCGATTCTTTTCCACGAAGAAAACGTTTCAACTTACTTTCCGATTCGAGAGTATCCTCTTGGGAACGATAAGATCTTCGAGGTCGATCGACGTCGGTTCGATAATTATATTTTTAACTCGCCTAATCTTAATCGTTTTAGAAACGATTCCCAACGTTATCTACTTTTTATTTTGCGTTCTCTCAACTGTCCTTTTTTTCTTTTTCATTCTACCTGCAATTCCTCTCTCTCTCTCTATTCCTTTTCCCATCCAAAGAATCCTGAAACAAACGAAACGATCGAGGATCGTCGACGGTTACTATAAATATTTATTCTTCGCTGCGGGCTATTGCCAGCAAATATTTGGCCGTATTACGGCGGTAGCAGCGACAAATAATAGTCGGGAGTGTACCTCTAACGATATACGAGAGAGAGAGAGAGAGAGAGAGAAGCTGTGTACCATAAACGGGGCCGGTCGAGCGAATAATTTATTACCAGAGCGCGGTGCGCAGCGAGATTTGCATAAAACAGGGGTTTTCGCGCGGGAATCGATCGAAAATTGTAACCTTCCTTCTCTCACCCTGATGCGTTCTAAAAGAGAACGTGAAACGTCCTCTAGCCCTTTCTCTCTCGTACGAGAACGTGGCCAACGTCACGCCAGCAGGTAGAAAACGCAGCTTACACTCTCGATCGAGGGTCATCGGTTCGATTAATAAATTAGTACGGCGCATCGAATCTCGTAATTATCGAAAATCCAGGGAGCGTAGGGTGCGTCGTGAACTCTCTCTCTCTATCTCTCGCGCGCGCGCCCTCGCTCCGTTGACCGTAATGCGTTGCACGTACGAATCGTGGTAAAGGCTCGCCCGTTCGTTCCTCTCTCTTTGTATCGCAACAGACCAAACAGACTTTCCCGTTTATCGATCTCTTTCATCTCCGCATCTCGCTCTCGGCCACTACATTTCGTTCCACGCTCGTGCGGACCTTGCGTAAAGTCGATCGTCGCTTGGAAGGACGTCGTTAACGAGTCCGAGGGAAACCGTCATCTTTCTTGTTAACCTCCGTCACCTCGCGCTCCTCATCGAAAATGAAACGAGGAAAAAGTTTCTAATAATCGTCGAATCCTCGGAGACTAACGGCTTTTTCACGGAATGTCCGGCAAACGATCGAAGGCTATTAAAAGTTTCGATGTTGTAAACCGAGATGGAGGGTGAGAGAGGTATTGGCGGTAAATGGCGGGGCTAGAAGGCACGCTACTTCGAACGTTTCCTTATCGACGAGGATAAAGAGATTATCTGTTTTATTCGGGATAGAACAGCCCCTCTTTCCTTCCTTTATTCTTTCTTCGCTTCTTTCCCGAGCCTCCTGGGCGTTGTCGCGACGGCGAAGAAGAAAGAAAAAAAGAAGGAAAGTAGAGCGTAAGTAGAGATCGAGGAGGAAGATGTCTGGGTCCATTCGATCGCGCTTATGAGATCGCGGCCGAGTATCAAAGTTACGAACCGAGACCTCGATCGGATGGCGATACTCGTGCCGCTTCCGAGTCGATTCCTCGAAAATTCCTCCGTTTTCCGAGATAGGATCAGATTTCTTTTTCGTTCTTTTCCACTTTTCCACTTTCCTCGTCGTAACAAGCACTGATATGTCGGTCGCGTATTCGTTTCGTTCGTCTCAACGTCGTCCTCGATAATTTGCCGGCTTTATTTTTCGAAGCTTATCGCCGTTAATCGCGTCGTCGCATCCTGTATGGGCCGTATTCGTCCAACGATAGAGAGAGAGAGAGAGAGACGAGAGAAATCGAATTTCGCTTAATAAACGATGTACACGGAGAGTACGATCGGTTCGATGCGCGCGAATGCACGAAAGGATTCTCTCGCTCTCTATTCCGCGGTCGTCTGTTTCGAAATTGGATATGTATTTCGTGTTTTATTTCGCGTCTTTCGTCGAAAGTTCGATACAGGGACGTCGTTAACGTCGCGATTAGTAGTCTCGTTAATCGATTATTTCGTTCGTAGAGGAACGTTCGTAGTAATAAATTTCCCGATCAACGTCTTCATTCATTCATCCGGTCGATCCTTCTTCCCCCCTTCTCTCCTCTTTGGAGGCATTTATTTTCGAAGCGCCGTCGCGTCGCGTAGTCGCGATTCATCATCGACTTTTTCGTCGTGCTACCCGTTCGATGCTTCGTCAAAGGAACGATTTATTTATTCTGGACTCCAAATATTTACCCTCGGATCGCGGGAGGGGGGGAGAGACGCGATAGAGCGGGAAGGGTGCTGGACGAGCAGGAGAAGCATTTTTGAGAGAAATGAAAACGGAGAGAGAGTTCGTTGTAATTAATAGCCCGCAAACGTCCTACGACGACAAAAAAGAAATGGAAAAGAAGAGAATTAAAAAGGCGGAGGAGAGAAGGACGCTCGTTTTCAATCGAATGGAACGTAATTCGGTTGCTTGATTTCTTTGTGAATAGAGCTTGATTCGCCTGCCTCCTTGCGTCGTCGTCGGTCTACGACAGACGAATGAGGGATAGAGAGAGAGAGAGAGAGAAATCGCGCAAAGGACCCATTTTGATGGATCGCTCGATGGCTCTACCCACGTTGCGTTTCTTCCCGTGGGATCTGACCGGACGTAGACGCGACATAGAAAGGCACTCAACCTGAGATGCGAGTTTCTAATCGGGACATTTTCCTACCCACGGTTTTTTCTTCGAGTACATCCGTTTTCGAGAACGGATCGTGTCCTCCACTCTTACCGTAGTCGCGCGATCGAACGAATCTCTTTCGACGGCGACAAAAGTCCTTAAATCGTTTTCGTAATCGTGGACAGACGGTATTGGGACTCGCTGTGGGCAAGGGGCGACGAAAGAAAATACAATAATTGAATTTAGATCGAAGGGCTGTGTAGTCGCTCTCTTTCTCTCTTTACGGTCGCTTCGTTTCCTCGATTAATTTGTGAGGCTTCGCTCGCGTGTCTGTCCTCATCTTTGCTCCCTCTACCTCCGGCCTTTTTCTCGGGATTCCTCCCTTGTAAGTCTTCCGCGCTAGGAAAAACATCGTCCGATGACTCTGCATCGTTTTCTTTGCCGTCTCGCGCTTCGTCTCCACCCTTGGCCTTTCTCCCGATCTAGACGCGTTCGACGATCGAATACGCGCGCCGGACTCCTCTCTTCTTTCGCCTTCTCTCGTCGGGGACGATCGATGGGAAAAGTAGAGAACGATAACGATTCGGTGCGGTTATTACGCCTCCTCTTCCTTTTCAGTTGTCGCACGAGGATAAAAATAGAGAGAACGTTTTTCGTTTCTGTTCTCCCGACGATTTTTCCTTTCTTTTTCCTTGTCCACTTTTTAAATTGCAACTTGCGCCGTCGTCCTCGGGGCAATGGAATGCGTCGCGGAATTTACGAACGTGCGTGCGAAATGAATTATTAATGACTCCTGCCCGCGTGTGCGTGCGTACGCGCGTGAGCGTCTACGTACGTACGAGAGAGAAAGAGAGAGTAATTCGATAGAGGCTGCATGGAGTACGTCCTATCGTAAATAAAGTATTTTTCATTAGGCACTTTCATTACTCTCGCATTTTCTACTACCGTTGATAAAAATGTGTATCGACGGTGTAGAGGAATCTGCCTGTAATTTTTAGGATACGAGGAATCTCTCGTTCCCCTTTTTTCTCTCTTCCGTGGTTCATCGTTCGATAAAACGGTACCCAAGGATATATTCTTTCTGCGTTTTCATCTACCAAAGAAACGTATATGCCCGTGTATATATATATATATATATATATATGTATACACGTACATCGGTGATCAGGAAGGACCATTTTTAGGCGAAACGAAGTCGAAAATTCGCGGGTTCCGAATATTAGCTCGACCAAGCTGAGTCGAAAGACGCAATCGAGACAGAGAGAGAGAGAGAGAGAGAGAGAGAGAGAGAATCTGATAATTTCCCGTGGAATTAACGAAGGGAGTGTGTACCTTTAGCGGACTCCGTACCTCGTCCATTGCTCCGGAGGACGCGATCGTTCGCGAGAGCTTCGAGCACTCGAGAGTATTTCTCCGACAGGTTGTTGCCGCTCTTTGCGAAAGAACCCAAGGAGGAAAAGGCTGCAAAGGCTCGTACTTTTCCACGTATATTTGCAAAGCCTCTTACTAATTCTTTCTTTGAATTTCGACGATGGAGATCGTCGTTGAATCAAGATTCGTCGTCGCGCGTAGCTGCAAATTTTGCGACGAAGTAGAAACTGCGATTTTCAGCTCGCGCAAAAATCACGACCGGTTCGAATCGTCGACGGTGATGGTAGGTAGCGCAGGCTTCCATAACGTGACACTAACTACTTGTATTTAAGGGCGGACAAAGCGTTCGTAACTCGAGCAGCAGGAAATCTCTCGCAATTCCGTGCCTCTTACCGTCTCTCTTTGTCGTTGCAGCGGAGTCTTCGATCGAGGCGAGAAGTGGAAAGAGACGAGGCAAACGGAGCGCGTTTCGAGGGTCGCGCGTACCGTAAAAAAGAAATGAAATTCCTCTGCTTTTCCACGAGTCGCGGCGCGTTGGCCTAGTGGACGTTCCGCGGAAACACGAGAGTCTTCGTTACGAAAGGAGGATACGGAGCGTACTTTTCTCTCTCGCTTTCCATCTTTCGCAGTACACTTTGCCGGAATCGTTAAAAGGCTCGTCTCTCGTGACTCTCGGCGGGATCTTCTTACGTGGATCGGATTTTGAAAGATTATATCCGACGTATACGTCCGTGCGTTAACCGTAATATCGCGATCGTCGTCGTCGTCTTCTCGGTATCGTCGTCTCTCTCGCTCTCTCGCCCGTGAAAGATCACGTACACGTTCCGAGGGTCTTATTCTTTTCTTCCCCAACGTTGGAAAATAACAATTTCCTACTTTTAAGTTTTTCTAGAAAATCCGGGTAATTAAAGCTGACGAATGAGTCCCGAACTCGCCCTCGACCAATGCTGGAACTTTACATCGTTTCTCGTAGTCGAAGAGTAAACGTGAAAAAGTAAGAAGAACGGAGAGAAAGAAAGAGAGCTAATTCTTTTTCTACGACTCGAAAGCGTTCTCGGTAAAAATTTTACGAGTTCGCCTTGCTACTCGTCGTTGTTGCCGCTGCTGCTCATTGAAAGAGTACGAAGGAAGATTAATCGAGCTAGGAAGAAGTCGAAACATCGAGCGGATTTATTAGAAAGTTTTTAGGAGAAACTTCTTGAGAGTTACGAGTGGTAGAAACGGAAAGAGAAATTGTAACGGCAATTGCGATGGTAGCGGTGCTAGTAGGTACTGTTAATTTTTCGGGACACGCGCTTCAACGATCTCGAATGAAATCGTGAAAGACGGAATGAGAAAATTCGAGACAACGACTCGAAGCACACTTTGTGCTTCGGGCAATTCCGAAATTACCTCGAAACTGGTTCAATTTGCTCTCTCTCTCTCTCTCTCTCCTCTTCCCTTCCTAGTTACATTGTTTTCGTTCAGCGAAAGAAACGAAAAGAAAGACGCGCGCATCCCGTTCGCGCTCTCGAGAAAGAGTAGAAACTTTAGAGGTTCCTACGACGAAGTGCCGCTCGCGGTGAAATCTTTTCTTTTTTCTTATCGTTTCGTCTGCGACGAAAGGAATTAACAGTGGTCTTTTACGCTCGTTCCGCAATTTTTCCAAGCTTCTCTTTAATTCGATCTCTTTTAAACGTATCCGGTGCTCGGCCACCGGGTCGAAACTGAACGAAGTGAATTTTGGGAAATTCGTTACCTCTGTCGTTACTCCTCGAGTGACAAACTGGCCGATTGCGAGTGTCAGCTTGGACGTTCGCAAAAATTGGAAAAATGGAAGACGAACGGTTGCGAGAACGATACGAAGATCTTTTTTTTTCCAGACAGATAGATCCATCGAAGCTCATAAATCTTTTGGCGCGATCTTTGATTCCGCGTTCGGAGCATGGAATCGCGAATCCACTTGTTATCGTCCTATTCTAATTGGACAGATAGATGTTTTCAATAGCTGTCAAACCGCAAGCGTTCGCGTTCGAGCTTTATTGGAGAATACTCGAGTGATACTTGGATAAAAAAAGGAAAAAAAAAGCGAACGAATAAAGAAACAAATGTAAACTACCCTTCGATTTTGATTTTTCCATTCGTCTCTCCCTTCTCGTAATCTCGATACGCCTTTTTTTTTAATATTTCCCGCTCTCTTATATACAACTCCTCCGCCGTATCTCTCTACGTCGAAACGCGTTGGCAGAAAGCCGAGACAAAGAGAATGAGATATCAAAAGAGCTCGTCGTGTGTCGCGCCTTATCGGTCTCCTCTTTGAGAAAGAGAGAAAGAAAGTGCGCTGACCGTCGTCGTCGTCGTCTTCGAATATAACGGTGGTCGTCGAAGAAGTACTACCTATTCTCGTGGTCGCACACGTGTTTCGCCTACGTTGTGCAACCGAAACTCCCGTGTGAACGCTACTTCCATGCTTTCCCAAACGCGTGCCACCGATCCCCACTCGCGTCACACGAGTCCACGCGAATCTAGTCGACGATTTTTTTTTTATCTCGGCGCTTGGACGAGACGTTGGATTATTTCCAGAATTTTTTTTCAAGATGTGGGAATTTCGGAAACAGTTTGCGTTTATTTTTTCGCATTCATCGCGACTCGATAACGAACACGGTTGGGGAGCGATCCGACAAAGACGTGATACGGGTAATAGCTCTTGAAATTGATCGTATTTGTTTATCGAGGGTATTTACCAAATATCGCATTGGTCTTAACAGGGAGTACGTACATTCACGAGGAAACGCTCGATAGCGTCGATAATAACCGGATTCTTCCGATACTCTCTCTCTCAATTTCGACGTAACCACCCCATATTAGCGGATCGAAGACCAATACGTACGCGCTGCAGGAGTCGATAGGACTCCGGTCTTAATTACGACCCAATAATCTCTGACTCTCCCCAGGCCGAGGGGAAAATCGGGTAACGTCGACAACGAAAGAAGAGAGAGAATTAACCGTCGAGGCGAGTATGAAAGGAGAAACAAATCGTTCGCTTCGCTTCTTCGACAAAGGTGAATTGTTCTTAGAGTGCTTTCCCTCGATTCGCTCGATAAATAGAAAGAAGATAGCTACGAGATATACGTGGCACGTACGCATCTACGAAAAAAAAGAAAAAAATAATAAGAAATTAAATCAAATATTCGACGGGGAAAAATGACGGTTAATTTTCACTTCGTTAGAACGCCAGGGCGTATTTCCTCGATTTCTCGCGTCTCTCTCTCTCTCTCTCTCTCCTTTCTCCCTCGATACGAAATCCCCGGGGATCCAGGAAGCACCCTCGCTCTCTCTTTTCCTCTTCGGTTCGTTTCTTCCACCCTTCGCTTCCAGACTCCCACTCCACCCCGTGTCTCTTTCGAATTATATCCTTTGAATCTACAATTATGGAGCGGCACTGGCATGCGGGACACGTTTTCGCGAAAGTTTGCGCGCCGAATACTAAAGCCACGTGGGCAAACAGGATCAATACCCGAAGGAGAGGGGAAGAAGAAGGCAGGCTGCGATATCGTACGTGTTCTTTGGTTGGTCGACCGCTCGTTCCGCTTGCTTTCTTTCTTTTCTTCCTTCCTTCCTTCCTTCCTTCCTTCCTTCCTCGCTTTTCCTCCACCTTCTTGCCTTTAGCCATTCGCTTTTTTCTCTTTCATCGTTCCATCTTTTGTTCGTCTTATGCGACCTCGCGAACGATCCGCCCGCTACGGAAGAACGGTTCTTTCTTTTTCCGTAGGAGAGATGCGACGCGCGATTCGAAATTCTATTTGGCTCGTCTTTGATTCTCTCGCGTCTGCTCTCAGAGATTTTCTTTCGTTCGAGTAATCGATCGTCGGACGTAAAGTCTGACCTTGTTGGAAAATATTTTGTTCGAAAAAGTAACACGCGCGTCATCCGATAGTTCGCGACGCGAAAAGCGAGTGCCTCCGACGAGCGAATGGCTCGATAAAAGGTACCTTTCTATCTCTCCCTTTTACTTATCTCTTATGAGGCGGTATCTCGAGAAGATAACGCGCTCGTGTCTTCGGTTCCACCTCCCCTCCGTTCCCCAATCCGTATTTTTCATTCAAACGACGACTCCTTTTGGCCGTTCAAGAGTCGAAGCTCGCGCGAGAAGGTTAACCACGAGGACCGTAACAGCGCAACGAATTCTGCGATCCCTTCGCGATGTTATCTCTGTTTCTCCTCCTCAAAAAAAAAAAAAGGAAAAGAAAGGCGTAGAAACTCGAGCAAAAAGGGAATTTTAGCGAACGACTCGAACGAAATTCGATAGCTATTCTATTCCGTTCGACCTACTTCTCTTGAAAAAAGAAAAGAAAGAAAGAGGAAAAAGAATAGGCAAGAGAAGACTACTGCGCCGAAAGGAGAAGAGGAAGAGAGATAGAGAGTAGCGATGGTTAAGGGCGGAGTTTCGAATTTCTCGATAAATTCTCTCTTTCTCTCCCCTCTTCCCACGTGAAACAATGGCAGAGTGGCGTGGAAAGACGTCTCGAATTTCGCTGAATCAAAGGTGATGGGTCGAGAGAGACGGAAAGGGAGAGAAAAGGAGGACACAAAAGATGGTCGGGCGGGGGTGCGAGAAAAGAGAAAAGGGTGCAGAGGGATCGGTCTATGGCATGGCCAAGGGTGTAATCGATTTTGTCTAGAGTCTTGCGTACCGGTCATATTATCCCTTCGCGGTTTTTCTATAGTGTCATTGTTGCGTTGGAAAGAGAGAGGAAGAGAGACCCGAGGCGAAGACGAGTCTAGTAGCGTATGAGAGAGAGAGAGAGAGTGGAGGAAAGGAATACCCGCCGACAGTCTGAGTGGGGCAGGCACAAAGCCTCGGCTATATTACGTTTCCACTTGTACTTTTGTAGTGTCTCCTTCGGGGCCCAGGCGCCGACGCCACGTTCCACGTGTTCTTCTCTCGCTCTTTTGCTCTTCCTTCGTGGTTTCCGTTTCCACGGAGAGAGAAAGGGCTCTCTGTCCTTCTCTCTCTCTCCTCTTACGTACGTAGACATCTGTTGCCAGATTCGAAACTTCCGCAATTTATCGTTCAAGGTTTTAGCGATGAAATTCAAACGAATACGGCGAAGATTCGTGGAATATTTTCTTCTACCATTCCACGTGGAAAATAATAAAAGTGGAAGATAATTGACACGGAGATAGAGATTGAAAGAAAGTACGGGAAAGAGAGAGACGGAGAGAGTTAGGAAAGACGAGTCAGAGATTTTCGGGAAGTTTGGAAATTTGATTTCGAAACATCGATGAACGAGCACCCGTCGTGGTATCGCACTCGCGTATACACACAGACACGTCAAAGGATTAAAGGCACCGTTCGCCGATCCGTTCTTCAATGGTTGCTGCGAAACGAGTCGCGTGCGATGTTGCTGGTTGTGTTTCGGCCGGCTGTGCCGCCCGGATACGGTCAGTTTTAAATTAAAGTACCCTTGACCATCGTTTACATCGAATTCGGCTTCCTCTCTCTCCCTCTCTCTCTCGTATTCGTTTGCGCGTGGGTGAAGGTAATTCATTAATTAAAGGATCTGCCCGGTCGATCCCCGGAACATACGGAACGACGTTGACGTCTTTGATCTCTCGGCGTTAACTCCTTGGATTAGTTCTTCCTCGGCTCCTCCTTTACGCGAGTATCTTATCTTACGCGAGTATCTTTGCTTTAAATATTTCGCATCGTCTCCCCGAGCTCTAGCTTTGATCTTTCTCTCTTTCTCTCCTCTCTCTCTCTCTCTCTCTCTCTCTCTCTCTCTTTCTGTTTGTTCGTCTTCGATTTCGCGAGGCGTTCTTCATCGGCACTCGAAAACGAATCTCTTCCGTTTATCCAAGTAATTCCGCGAGGATTATTTTTCGTTCTTCTTCCTCGAAAATCATCGTAGAACGGTTCACTTTTCGAGGCCGAAGAAAGGAGAAGAGGAGTTTCGCAAAATGGCGTAGAGCGGATGTTCCGTTCGCGCGCATGCGACTTCCTTTCGATTGGTAACTTTCCTTCCATCTTCTTTAGCCCTGTCGCTCCCTTCGAGCGGACTTGACCGGCCGTTAATCCCATGGAAAGAGTCTGGAATGCGCGCGCTCTTTGGCATCGAGAATGCGATTAAGAAGAAGTCGAGGAGGAGTAGAGGTCGGCTCTCTCGGTCAGAGTTCGCTACGATCGGACGATCGCGTCAAGTCGCAGGAGAAAGCGATTCGGTCTTTTTTTTTTAGTAGCCGTCCCTAGCTGCTACTAAAAAAGAATCCTTCCTGCTAGGACGTAGGAATCCGACGATTCTCGGATCTTTATTTTCCTTTCGTAGTAAATTCTGTATCGAGAGCGAAGGAAAGGTCGAGTCGAATTAACCGTTCCGGAGAAGAAAATCCGTCTTGCCTCGCTGGACCCTCGTTTAATCCTCCGAGAGTCTCGATCCTGATCGGTGGGGATCAACGAGAACGAACTGTTCTTTCTCACCGTTATAAATCCAACGCTTTACGTTGAAGGAAACCAGTCGTGGCTGCGTGCTACGCGTTCCTCTTTGTTCCTTTTTCGAACGAACGCGCAATTAAGTGGAATGTTTAAGATAAACCGTGCGATTTCGTTCGAGAGAAAATCGTTTCTCCGTGCGTTCTCTCTTCGTTCGACTATCCTTCTTTCTACGAGCTTCTGCGTATTACGGGAACTTTTCTCAAAGATCAATTCGTACACGTGTAACGTATAATACGATATATACGAGTGTCGTTCAAGAATAATCGTTTATAATATTCAAATAAGTCGCGTTTGTTCTTTATTAACGCCAAGTGAAAAATTTGCTCGGCTCTCTCTCTCTCTCGCTCACTCACTCACTCTCTCTCTTCCTTGCCCTTTCTCCGTTCAACTCCAAGATTTATCGCATTGTCGGAATTTCTATTCGCGCGTCGAGGGAGGAGGAAGGCCAACTAGCACTCTGGTTAACTTTCCCGAACGCTGCCCCGTGCGGGCTCCGGGCGATCGGATTGCCAACGAATCTCGATACATGAATCACGATTACTGTCGGCCGAAACAATACATTTCCCATAGGATACACGGGAGCAATGGAGATACGGACGGAGAGATAGCGAGACTTATTAATCGCGTAATAGCGACGTTACGTAGTAAACGTAAACATCGTTAAACTTTCGTCGACCGCCCGATCCTTGTTTCTTTTTCCTTCGCCGAATCGGGGATTATTCGAAAAAAAAGAAAAGTTCGTGCAATCTCTTTTATCGTACGATCGAGAAAAGTTGGAAAATTCGCCGAGTCTCGTTGCTTTATTATCGTACCCTTTCCCGGCCCTTCCTCCTTTCTTCCAACTCGCGTATATTTTAACTCGCGAGACGTGACTATGTTGCGCAGCTAGATAACGTTATTACGGTTAGCAATATATCCTACCTTCCGAAAGGATAAAAGGAGAGTAAGTATGTTATATAGCGTCGTAACTCACGATTAACTACGATTATTATTACTCGAATGAGCGTAGAGAAACGGAAGGGAGGGAAATTACGTCTGCTTCCCTCTCTCCTTGCGAGAGAGTCCTACGCGACTACCCGAAGATAAACAATACGCGTAGAATCGGTAATAAAAATCACTAGGGTAGAAAATTATCAGGGAAAGAAATCACTAGCCTGTAGTGTTTTTATTACGTTCAGCGGATCGAACCTGATTTTTTCTTTTTTCTTTTTTTTTTCCCTTTCTTGTTCATTTTTAGAGTAAAAAGGAAGGTCTTGAAGCGTGAAAAGATTCTACCTTGGTGGTCTTTGAGAATCGAGGGTTATACTTTGACCCATCTATGCGTCAGTGTTCGTAGGTACGATACACGAGGAGGAGGGTGCTTTGTAATCCAACGCGAGAGAGAAAGAGAGAGAGAGGCTCGATTTTCTCTCTTCTCGCGGTCGAGCGAGATACTTTTTGATGGAAGCCCTTACACGGTAAACATATAAATGCAAATTTTTTGAACGTTGCCGCGCTTCTGCTTGGGGAAGAAAAAAGGAAGAAAAAAGCGGGGTTGGGACGACACAATGACCGAAGAAAAAGATGGGTAGCGTAAAAGAGAGAGAGAGAGAGACCCGACGTAACTTCGTTGCGGAAGATTGCACTTTGGTCGTTGTCAGTCGCGTCGTACCTAGTCGTTTTATGAGAGAGAAAGAAAGAGAGAGGGAGGATCCTTCGAAAGAAAAAGATGAAAGTGATATTTCGGTACGAAAGAACGGAAGGGGCGACGCGCAACCTGCTATTATCGAGCTAGACGAAGGGAAAGTTCTATCGAACGACGAGAGCCAACGTCGGCTAGGAATCCTTCCGCTCGACTCTTACACGCGAACCTAGCTACGTAGACTCGTCGTCTATACATCTAAACGCGTCTTTGATTGATCTGGAACAAACGGCGCGAGCGATATTCCTTCGCTTTCATTTTTCGTTCGTTGCACCGTTATAATTTGCTCAACGAGCTCGATTATCATTACCTACGAGAGTTATTTCGGTGGCTACGAGGAGCCGGCCACGTGTTGCACATCCTTTGTTCGTCCGTGCACGAACGAGCACGAGGCAGATCGCGCGTGCGCCCGCGTGTGTGTAACGATGACACCCGTGTGGTAGGCGAGAAAAATATTTTCCAATCCAATATTTTCCATTTCATTCGTTTTCTATATGGTCCGATATCAGGATAGAGGTCCGCCAGGTCGCGCGTGATACACGAGCGATTAAATTCGTATCGCGTCCCGGCGGCAAAATCGTAGATCGTCTTCGCGCTTACGCGGCTTTTGTTCCTCGTACACGAGGGACGAGGAGGCTCAGAGAGAGAGAGAGAGAGAGAGAGAGCTCCTCGAGTCATCCCGTCGCAACGACGATAAAAGCGACAGAAAGCAGAGGAGAATAAGAAGAGAGAGAGATGGGAGGGTGGGTTTTTCTCCCTCTTCGAATCGTGCTCTCTTCTCGCGCGAACGCCCTCGCAATTACTCTGTTTATGTAAGGGCGTGGTTTCCTCGCGTTTAATTCGAAACCGTGCGCCGTACGCTTTCCCCTCTCGTCTTTACGCACACGCCGACAAACTCATTTACCTTTACGTTCGTACGCGGAATGTCCTGTGCGTAAATAAAGTCGTGGCTTATATCGCTCCGAGGATTGGCAGATCCGGTCTAATGGGCGACGACGACGACGACGACCTAATCAAGTCGCACATACAGCTAAACCTAATGTATACGTCTACGCCACGCGCACACGCGCGCGCGCTGGTCGGCAATAAGCGTCTCTCCCGGTCGTTCGAGAGCAGAGACACGATTTTCGAGCATTCGGCGTGGGAGGATGCCACGAACGATCGATCGTCCGTGTTATTACGTGTCGTTTCGAGAAGAAAATAAACGAAGGACGCGTTACTCGATACCTATATCGAAGCGTATAAACGACGAGAAGGAACAGATCGTTCCTTTCGACGCGAACTTCGTCGATCGTCGCTCTACGACCGACGGGACGATGAGTCACGGCGTCGCGTGGTGGAACGGTCGAATCGAATAAGGGTCCACGGAGAAAGATTCTCGAGCGAGGAGGACTTCTCTCGGCCTGGTCAAGCTGACTCATTCGACGTGATGTAAGATTTAACCCTTTGAATTCCTGCCTTAATTCATAATGCGCGAGACGGAAAGAGAAAGACGTTTGGTACGATTTAAATGGCCTCGAGACCGGACCCGCGTTAAGAAACGCACCAGCGTTGCTTCGACGAAGCGCGCTCGATTACGAGTAGGAGGAGAGGATACGGGGAGGGGGAACGTCGTCGAGGGATCAAGGGATAAGGAACTTTTGTCCAAGATCCTCGAAAAGAAGCGAAACGCAAAAGAAGTAAGTCGAGACGAACGACCGAGTCCTTTGAAATCGATGAGTGGAAAAAGAATGGAGCGAAGTAAGGGGAGAATTATGGGAGCCGATATCGAGGATAAAAATTGTCGACAGGGACGAGTCGTCGTAGCTCCGGGAAATGATATGCAAAATTTTATGCAAACAACCCTACTCGATAGGCGCGTATCGAGAAGCACGAGAAGCGTAGACGACACTCGATACGTTCTTCTCTCTCTCTCTCTCCCCTTTCTCGTTCCTTATCCGTCGTCCTTCTCCTTCCCATTTATCGATATCTCGACGAAACGTTACCTCGAAACGCGATTCGATTCGGTTAGGCAGCGCCGTAAATGCGTACGAGCCAGGGCTGATCGAGAAGCGTTCGTTCGATTCGAACTTGGAAATCGATTTTCTTTCTTTTTCCTTCGCGTAAAAGTCCGTTGATATGGCATTTCCATTAGTCCGATCGCGTGGCCGTCTTTTCGCAGTGGAAAGTTCGTCGTCGGGAGTTTCGGTCGCGTCGAATTCTAAAGCGTTTCCGTTCGGTGGCGAACTGGAAGAGAAGGGGCCGCACAAAAACTGTATCCTGCAAAACTAGCGCGGCCGAGACGAGGACGAGAACGGTCGAGGAGAAGGGGTGGATGGATTCCGAGGAAATTCATATCGTATCGAATGACAGACCGAGCGACAATCATCGAAGAGACATTTGATCGCTGGAGCAAACAGAACGAGCGTTGAGCTGCTCCGTGCAATCGATCCGCGTCGTCCGTGTTGCGAATAACGAACGTATTTGCTCTTTCTCTCTGCCCCTCCCTCTCTCGTGGATCCGCAAAACCTTTCGTCTATAGAGAATTCATCGACGGTCTGAAATTTTTTTTCAAATTTATCAAGTACCGACGCATAGTCGAAATATATTGCCATTTTCGACTACTATTTTGACGGTTTTATTCTTATCGCGTCTGGGGACCAACGAGCCGTACGTTCAATAGCGTCGATCGCAACGCTAAACCAGCGCCAAAGTCAACATTCGGTGGATGCTTGAAAATTGAAACGCCTGTGGTACGTCTTTCTCTCTTTGTCGGTACGCGGTGCGAAATTCGAAAAGAGGACACGAACAAAATATGTTCCATGTCTACTCTCGTTAATATGTAAATATGCCGACGAGAGGGAGACGCCAATTTCCTGTCCAATTCTCAGATCGTCTATTATCTCGGAATAAAAATCGTTCGGGCACCCTCGCCATGAGCCGTGGATGGAGGGAGAGGGAGAGAGAAAGAGAGAGCAGAGCCATCGACGATTCGTCGCGATTCCGTGTTAATCCTTATCCGCTTCTATCTCGGAACTATCGTCGTATACGTCTCGCGCGTCGTGATCTCTCCTACGACTTTTCGCGACGTCATCGAAAGGTCTACGCGATTTATACGCGATAGCGACTACGTTGCTTGTCGTCGGCCACGAAAAGCATTTAGTCATTTTCCACGCGAGTTTGATGGATCGACCAACGTACGTACCGCTGTATCTACGACGTATTTCGTTGGATCCTATGGATATATATCCGTTACGTTCCTTTTCCGTGTCCGGAGTAGATTGGCATGGTACGAACGCGTAACCCGTAACACTCCGCTATAGGGTCCCTACGCGCTCCCTATAAATTACACCAGCCAGAAGTTGAACGTTTCGCTCTTTTTCTCTCCCACTTTCCGTTCTCTCTCCCTCTCTCTCTTGCACCCACCCACCCACACACGCGCGCGCGCACGCACGCACGCACGTACGTGTATATTTCTCGTGAGAACATTCCGAGCTCTCGAGTAAGCGCTTTAGCAACGGTACGTTACTCGTTAACGTTCGCTCGCTTCGTTTTTATAGAAATTTCGACCTTGGGATTTTTCTACTCGCGTTTCCACGCTCGAGAAAAGAGGTAGTGCATAGATGAGTACTTGGGCGTATATTCTTCGGCGAGTCTTCATATCTCTCGAGACGGTCATTTTTGCAGGGAGCATAAATTATCGCAAAGAAGAAGAAGCCAGCAGGCGGACGTCGCTAAACGAAAGAGCAATCAAAGTTCGTAGGCGAACAATGAGGGTTGAGACTTTAAAGGATGTATCGAGTTAATGACAATGGCGTGCCATTTGCATTGCCGCTGTTATTGCCGTTACCGCTGCTGCGTCGTCCGCCTCGCGTTGCTCTCTTCGAGCTCGCGAGCTCGAGGAAGCTGACAAGTACCTTTGTGTATATACGACTCTTGCTCGCGGATGATCTCGTGGGCGTGCCTGCGGCATGAGATCGTTGCACCGTCGAACCATTAAGACAGAGAGAGAGAGAGAGAGAGACAGCTACCCTTAAACCTTGATCCTAGAGCGAGAACTCTTACGACCTAAGAATTACGACTTAAGAAAATTACGATCGGTCGAGTCGAGTTTAGTAAAGTTTCGCCGTTCCACTTTCTGTATTTGATCTACGTAGAACGTCGTTGTCCCTTTATGACTTTTCGATAATTATGACTTTTCTTACGAGTTTCGATAACGGACGAAACGAATTTCGGGCTACTGTCCAACGTTAAATGATTTCGTTGCCTTTTTTATTACTCCGACAAATGCAAAATAATTTATGGCCTAGCGATAATGCATTGTAAAAGATAATACCTACCTACCACCGTCGCCACGAGCGACGCTCGTAAAAAATGACAAACCCTTTCTATTTGAAAATAAAACGAAACGACCGCCCGCCCGCCCGCCCGCCCGCCCGCCTGTCCGACGTACATACGTGACTCGATGGCGGTGGCGTCGTGCTGACCACCGAAAAGCAATATAATAACGCATCGCTGAACAAAATTCGACGGGAAATAAAAACTACGAGATTCGTTGCTGTTTTTTTTACGCGATGCGATGCGGAGAAAGAGAGAGAGAGAGAGAGAGAGAGAATCTTGTTCACGCGTATATCCAGAAAGGCATTTGTTAACCGAGTCGAGTCGCGCGATACGATCGACAAAGACTCGGGTGTTTCGTGCGCGAAGCAACAGATAGCCGAATGGCCGTAGCACTGCGTTGTAAATCGACGCGATGGATAACGCTTGGCACATGCCATATTGTATATAATACATAGTATTGCATACAGATACATATATCTGTACGCATAGGAGCAAAGAGAGGAGCGTAAACGGGGTCAGTAGCCCGGAAGAAGGAAAGAGGGCCCTCGATCGCGCGCGTACGAGAGCGAAACTCTCGTCGGGAGAAGAGAGAGAATTCAGCCAGCCTATTGTCGTAGTCGTCGTTGTCGTCGTTCTTCCGTCCGCGTATTATGACCGATCGTGGATTAGGCTTCTTTTCATTAAATATAACAGCGAGGGTGAGGAATGGCGAAGGGATCTTGACGTTTCTGGCAGTCACATTGCTTTATAATTGACGTTTCTCGGGGGTGGACTCGTAAGCTATACCGGCTGCTTCCCCGACATATGTGTACGCGCGCGCGTGTGTGAAACGAAGGAGGGTAAACCCGGATAGGAGAGAGGGAAATTGAGATTGACAGTTAATTTCGTCGTCCTGCGTCCTGTGTGCCTGTGCCGCGCTTGTTGTTGGTGCAGGGTGGTCCGAAATTTCGAAGCGTCGAGATTGACCTTTCTCTCGACCGAAGGAAGCCCAACCAGCGAGGAGAGATTCCATCGAAGATCTCGTAGAACAGAAGGATACGTTCGTAGCGACGTTCGATACGACTTTTCCTTCGCTTCGTTCCTTTCTCCTTCTTCCACGACGCGAAAAAAAACGACTTTCGAGCCGCTGGACATCACGAGAACGAATTTACTAATCTCTCGGGAGTTTTCGCGCCTTCGTGGTCGCACCATCCGCGAGAATTATTCTCGTTTTCGACATGGGTGGTGCTTTTAATCTCTCTCTCTCTCTCTCTCTCTCTCGCACTCTCGGACAGCCAAAGGGTGCACGACGAGTCACGAGACTCCCCTTAAAAGCGGAAGCTCCGGATTACGCGCCCAGAGAGCGAAAGAGAGAGGGAAATCGAGTTTGCTGGGACGCTCGATTCGCTTCGTTTCCTCCATATGCCTTCTTAAGCTATTTTCGCGTTGATGAAAACTTTGCTCACGTACCGGGTGGAAAACAAATAAATCATCGTTACGTCCAAGCACGGTTCGTGAAAATTCCTTCGAATCTTCTCCTTCTCAAATTCCTTCTTATCGTTGAGAAAACTTATCGCGAGATCGTTAATTGAGTTAATTAAGTCAGCGTTGCGCCTTTGCCGCTTCCCCGGATTTATCGTTATCGGAGGGACTCGATCGCCGCAGTTTTCTCGTCCGACTCGATCTAACACCCACGAATCTTTCGTACGCGTTCTCCCTTCTTTGCAACAACTTGCCTCGTTTCGACGCGAAACTTTGACGAATAATTCTTTTTGCTTTTCTTCTTCTTGCCACCGTAGAACAATACTCGTTCGATACTCGGTTAGCGCGAGAAAATGAATATTTCCGTGTCTCTTCTCTTTCTCGAAAAATAGATATCTCGCGTTTATGAATATTCATGTACGCGTTCGTTTCCGCGATCGAAGATAAAATATGTATAATTGTATTTTTCCATAAAGATGAGAGAGAAAGAGAGAAAAATGTGTCGCGCGCTCGGTACGTACGCGACGTGTGCGTACACGCACCGTGCGTCGCGTGATTTTTCGTCTTTTTCATTTCTATTGATGATCCGTGCGCGAGAGCGATTATACAATCAGTACGTAGAATAGAAAGATTTTTATTTAAAAATATCGTCTCTCCATATTTTAACGCAATTTTTCGAAAGTCCGTGCTCTAAACTCGCGTCCGGAAACGTACGTTGTATCTAGGATATTTGTGTCGTAAATAACGATTTTTTTTTTTTTTTTTTCATTTAAAACACGAAATCATACCAAATACACTCGTATATTTTTTGCGATCGTCGCGTCCGCCAGCAGATTTTTTCTCGACGCGTGCGGACGATGAGATTGCCGGGGTTTTCTTTTTCTCTTTTTTCCGACTCGTTCTAGTATCGCTAAAACGTGATAAAAGGTGAAAGGAGAGAGCGGTTGGATTTCTTATCTAAAAGGACCTTCCAGTTTTTTCTCTTCCCTCGTGGATAGAAGCCAGGAAAAACTGGCGGAATGCGAAATGGCAGCTGTGCGCGGTGCTTTCCCACGAAGGGTGGAAAAAGAAAACCTCGAGAAGAGAAAGTCGTTGGAGGAGGCCTCGCGAGGAGTCCCGCGAGTGAATTATTTAAGTCTCGTGGCCCATCTCAACCGACGATCCTCCTTTCCCTCTTTCTCTCCTCTCTTGGCCCGCCCAACCCTCGACCAGCTACCACTCCCCTTGCCGCTGCGAGTTCTCCAAGGAAATTTAATTTTGTTCCTCTTGGAGAAGTAGAAACGGTCCTTCCTTCTTTCTCTTTCTCGTCTCGAGCCATCCTTTTTCTTCCGAAGAACCACTCGTCCTCCTTCTCCTTCTCTCCAGCTCTTTCTCTTGCTAACCCTAGAAATCGTTTTTAATTGGCCCTAACGAGATCGTTTAAAGAGAAGTCTTAACAAAACACTCGATCTATCGAGCGAAGGAAAAGGAAGAAAACATAAAAACATGCGCTTTCGAGGACTCTAACGCAATCTCGATAGACTACGAACGCTCTTTCGGGCATTAAATTTAATTTGAAATTCCTTTTCGCCGCGAGAATATTGGAAATTTCGGAAAGGTTTCGGAACGTCGAGAAATTCTTTCCACGCATCGGAGAAACATTCGCGGGGAAAGAATTTACAACCGAGTAATCGAGTAGAGGCAATAAATCGGATTCAAGGTTTATACCACTCGGACGGCAACGTTCGATCTATGTACACGGGTATATGCGTTGGATACGTATTCGTTTTATCGCGCGTGTTCGCCGCGTTTCAAAGGGATCTCCCATTTTTGGATCTTTTCTCGCTTTCTCTCGTCCCATCGACGTCTCGACGTGATCGAGAGTATCGCGTTGCAGTCGAACGCTGACGACGAAGATGGAAAAGAAGGTGGAACTACGCGTAAGAGACACGAGGGCGAATCGTCGAGCAGTCGAAAAAGTTTCGTTAAAGAGTATACTCGAGACAAGAAAATATTTCGTGTGCCAGAAAAAAAGGGATATCGGTTTTATCATCGCGGGAAAATAATGGAACACGAGTTTTCGGATCGCAACAGCGCTCGTACCGTCCCTTGCTCTCCGACGTAACGCGCAAATTGCGTTTACGCGTCGAGAGAAAATCGCAATCCCTTTCGCGTCAAGTCCGGTCTCGCGCGCTCTATCTCCGTCCGTCTCCGCCTCTTTGTTCTTTCCGCCTCTGCGTCTGGGTTGCGTCTTTCTTTCTCGAACCAAGGAGCGAGGAAAGGAAGGTTCGTCTCGTTGAAGCCGAATTTCCCGGACCGGCGAGCACCCCCTCGGGGATATAGTCGTTTCTCGAAAGTTCGGTCCCTCCTTGGAATCGAGTTGCCGTTTCTCGCCTTAGTTTCGGAAAATTACTGAATTCTACTCGCGAGAATCGTTCCAACTAGTCGTTCTAAACTAGTCAACCCGAAGACTATGCACTTGGAAACTAATCGAACGCACGCGCGCACTCTCGCGTAGCATTTCCTCCGATATCCATTCGCGTCTCATTTGTCTCTAATTTCGACGTTTCACCTTTCCACGTGGACCAAACTCTCTCTCTTTCGTTCCAACGTCGTTTTGCATAAAATTAAGGGAAAGCATGAAAAACGTAAAATCCTCCCAAACGGGACCGAACTCGCATATCGATCTTGTAGCAGCTACCGGGGCCGAGGAGAAGAAAAAGATGGGGAAAGGAATCGCCTAAATTTCAAGTGTCGGAGAAACGTGTCGACGCCGAACGAAGGAAAGGAAGCGGGGGCGGGGGCGGGGGCGGGGGCGGGAAGAAGAGGGCTCGCAGAAGCTCTTCTTCGCGAGCATTTGGAACAACGGGAAGGAAGGAGGTAGTGAATTACGACTCGTACGCAGGCGAGGGAGAGGGAGACGAGAGACGAGAGGAATACCCAGGAACGTCGCGAAAATCGATGGAAAGCGGCGCGTCGCGTGTACCATTCGCGTGGAAGCCGCTTCTAGAGGAGACAAGGCCATGAATTAGGGGAAAATAGCTTTTAGTTGAGCTACCGCTACGGCGATGGTAACGGTAGCGTCACCAGGTGTACGAGCAGCGACAGGGTGCCCGTTATACGGCAGAACCCTTTTACCGAAATTGCTGGGTATCGCTCGAGCTCGCGTTGCCCGGACATATGCGTTTTCTCTCTCGTACGCGCCCACACGCGCGCGCCGACCGATATACTCCCGTGTACCTGCATAGACCGCGGCGTCGCGCGAATGCGCGTTCGCTCGTCGAGGATCTTGATCCCGATCGGACGTATTTTTCCTTTTTCGAGAAAAGTAGATGGAAAACGGTCCTTTCGCGACATTTTCTATTCGAATAGTTTATTGAAAATAGTCGATACGAGTGCGTTGACTCGACGGTAGATACGCGTACATACGCGTATGGATGTTACGCGAAGCGCGTGCGTACGCGTACACGTTCGGCTCGCTCCAGTTGGAAAGAGCGGAGAAAGAAAGAGACGCGCGCGAATCCAAGCGTGCGACCGCTCGAGTTCCAGCTCGTGCGAGCACCGCGTAACGCGATAAACACGTGCGAGCGCTGTAACGAGTGCGTCCCGTCTTTCTCTTGGCACAGAAGGAGAGAGAGAGAGAGAGAGAGAGAACGCTTGCGTTTAACGAGATCGCTTTGAAGAAGCCGGTCGCGTTAGTAAACGAGTAGCTCCGGTCTCTCGTAATTTTACGAGAAAAGGGTTAATCCTACGCTCTTACGCGTCACCTTTAACGCACGCGCGAGCCGTGCTCGAGCTTTACTCGACCGTCGCACGTCGGCTCGATCCTTCGAACTTTCATCGGAGAGACCGTTCACGAGCTGAAGTCTTCCAAAGTGAGATGTACTTATATTTCTCTCTTTGTTCGATTTGCTTTTCTTTTTTCTCTTTCTTTTTTCTTCCATTGCGAAATCTCTATATAAAGAATACACGACGAAGCTACGATTCTAGCTAGCTGGTAATAATTTCCAACGTTTCCGGCCAACGAATTTTACCGTTACGCTCTCCTTACTTCCGCACGTTGGATCACGTTCGACCGGACGTATACGTCCTCTACGCAGATGCGGCTCAAAGTTCGTATCGCATGACCGGAACTTCGTAGAGAGGAAGTGGCGATCGAAGACGATCTCGATACTACGTCGACGCTTCTCTCTTCGAACACTTTTAGACTCGAATTTGTAAGGCTTCCCCCTTCTCTCGCCTCTCTTCGTCCATTAGAACGGATCGTTTCTGCGAGAAGCGATCTTCTTTATCGATTTCACGCATTTTTCGACGTTTGATTAGGCGTTTCGTTGGAGCAAAGACGCGAAATTTTCGGATCGTTTCGTTCTGATTTATCCTGTGCTCGCATCGTGCAGAGCTCGCTTAATCGGTAGAATTTATCTAGGGGATTGGAACGGGAACGACTCCCCGATCGAGAAACTTTGAGAAATTACGCGAAGGATCCCCGGAGTATCGTTTCGGTCCGACGTGTCGCTTCTAGGAAAACAATTTTCTTTTTTTTAGAACGCGTTACGCGTATCTATCGATCGCGTACCTTGTTACGTTGCTTCGAAAAAGCGCTCTAAAGAGTCCTCGCGGAACGCGGGAAGGGAAGAGAGAGAGAGACGGTCTAGTCAAGGTCTAGGCAAGTGCGCTCGTGTTCGAAGATTCAGGAAGGCAGTCCTCGTTCTTATCCAGCCAATTCGATATCGGAATTTGATCGAATCCTCTTGGCCCCTCTGCTCCTCCATTTCCTCTCTTTGCAAGCTCGCGTCGAAAAACGCTACCCCGACGGCAACGCATCCACGACCGGGCTCGCTCTGTTTCTCGAACCCTCCTAGATCGAATTCTTCCAGCTCGAGTGACACGTCGGCGAGTTTACCCGACTCCAGCCCCCGTCGCAGCTCCTACCTCTCGCGACGGCTCGCATATACCGGCTGGCTAACGGGGGAACGCGTTGGTAACCAAAGGAACCACCTCCGATACATGGACCGAAACGCCCACCGATGACACTTTGAAGCCAATGTACTCTCCGTTATACGCGCGTATATACTATGTACTCGCGCGCGTATATACGCACTTACATCGGTCTTTCCGATACCCCATGGATTTTCCTAAAGCAGTCAGGGGCTGAGAAAGAGGATCTTGGAATATATACGTACGCGCGTGGAGTAGCTAAAATGGACCGGGGTGGGGGTGGTTCCGTCGTCGAACGGCCCCTAGGGTGGTTGTGCCAACAAACCCTAACTAACGTAAATAAGATGTCCTACGAGGGTGGATCTCGCCCTCTAGCTATCTTCCTCTATTTCGAACATCTTGACTATGGTTATCCCCTCGGCTCGCTCTCTCTCTCTCTCTCTCTCTCTCTCTCTCTCTCAACTATCTCGTTCCTTCTATCTCTCACCGTCCGAAGGCAACCCTCCGGCCAATTATGGGATTTCTTCGCGAAAATTTCCGGAGGAGAGTTCGTCTCTCTCGCACGCCCTAACGATTATCCTACGAGTGCATACGACGGAAACGATGATTTCGCGAATTTCGCGAAAGGGCCAGCATAATAACGTGCGATGGTCCGTACCTATAGAAGGGAGTGCTTTTGCAGGGTTGGAAATCGTTCCACGCGCGGTGACTCGTCCAAATTTGTTAAGCGATTATAGAATCTGCCCTCGAAAGAGAGGCGGAGAGACGATTCGTCGAGGGCGCTTATATTACGCGTATATACGACGATCCGATCGTCGGAGCAGCGTATCCAGCTCGAAAAACGGCAAGCCGATAGATACGATATGACGTGCGACGCACGAGCGCTTTTCTAACGATTTATTGACACGTTCTCCGTACCAAATGTGTACTCGTCGTATCTAGGAGATTCTCTTATCGTTCTCTTCCTCCTTCGGATAGCGTCGTAAAATCGTTCTTGGTAGGAACGACGAATTTGGATTAATCGTTTTCGAGTCGCTCGGCCCGCGTTGACAATGAGATCTACGCACGTACGTGCGTTTTTTAACGACTGACTCCAAAAGACGAACTCTTTTTTAAGCCATCGGTTATTCCGATGTTTCGTGCCGTACGAAGTGACTTTGAAAGCGCTCCCAGCTATATCGCCATCGCCGTCTCCATTATTTCGCTCTCCGAAACGCATTAAACTCTCTCTCTCTTCCCTCTGTATAAGAAAATCATTAATTTCTCTTCCCTGTCATAGGAGACTCGACCCCTGGTACTTTTCTCTCCATCTCTCTTTCTTGCTGCAAAGCAGCAGCAGCGGGAGATGACGAATTTGCGAGTCTTATCGAGAGAGAACGGAAAGAGAAAGACGGTAGAGTTATCGCGATGGAAGGGAGAGAACGACCAAGAGCTTGCTCTTACTATACCTTCTTCCTCCTTTGTATTTAGGATACGAATCTGTACGAGGGGTTGCTCGTTTCATTTTCTTTCGATTACTAGGACCACTCGTAGGTCGATGAGAGAACGACGAGCTCGTGAAATTCAAAATCAAACCGCTCGCAGAAATCCTCTTCTCCGCCCCCCGTCGAACGAAATGTAAATTTTCTCGTTAAGTTACGATCTCGTACTCGGTCGCAACCCAGACGCAGATCAAAAAGCACCGAGAAATTTGTTAATCGAACGAGTATATCCTCTTCTGTTGTACGCGTATTATACGCTTCGCAAGCCAATTAAGAAACTTTCTTGAACATATTTCGACGGGAGGATCGGTCTTTAACGCGTCCGTGCGCGCGTCCTCCAATTATACCGAGCACGAAAAATACGGACACGTAATTGCCTATGCGTTGCAGGTTCACGCAAGTACGCGCCTTGGAAAATTCTTACCGTCGGCATTAATCTCGATTAATTTACGTTATTACCCGTCGTCGTTCTCTCTCGCGTCTCCGCCGATTATCGCGCGAAACACGTTATCGTATATTATCGTATTGCGGTAGAGCAACGTAGTATACAGCAGTTTCCGCTTACACGAATTAGCTCGTTTCGATCTCGTCACGCGAGAACTCGCCTATATCGAGGAAAAGCTCGATAACGTCAAAACTACGAGGATCGTTTCGTCGACGTTACGTACTCGCGATCGGGATCGAGCGATGCTCGACGACGTAGTCGCACTTGCCAACCAAGCGTTTTAAACTCGCGGAAGAGGAGGATATCGCACGGTCGTAAGAACGTGAAAAGCGAGAAGGACGTTTTTACGTTTTCATATTTTTACCGTCGTCGGCGCGTTCGACCGGCACCGTCTTAATTATCTCACAATTGGCGATTACGTCAGTCACCGTGGAAGCCGTTTTACGCGACAAACGCGTTTCGCTCGCACGTGGATCGTATCGCGAAGAGATCGTAAAAGAAAACTAATTCTATCTACGTTTCAAGTATTCGAGATAATTCCTACGTGGCCTAACGATTCGTAAAGATAAGGAAGGTCGTCGAAGACATATACATCTTCGACGTAAAATTTGGAAGGATCGATGAGAACGCCAAAGCGATGAAAAGAGGAGGGTTACGTCGCGAGGATCGATCGAAACGTAAAGGGACGGACGCGTAAAAGAAACTCGTCGTCGGAAGCAATATCGGGTTAGGCAAAAGACGGCGGAGGGGGGGAAGGCGAGGTCACTCGCGTTTCCTAGTTAGGGCAATTCCGCACACTTTCGCTCGTCGCAATTAATTAGCTTAATTCTCGCTTCCTGTTGTCTTGGTTGTATTATCGAGCGAGCGGGGAAGGAGGAGGAGACGTTTCAGAGCCGTCACGCACGCACGCACGCATGCCGGCGCACATTCCGCGTAACGTAGTTCGCCTCGCGCGTTACCGATGAGCGGGACAAGGAGAGAGAGAGAGAGAGAGATCTAATGCTTATGGCAGACATCGCGTCACGAGCATGAGCGCCGAGACGTCGATCTGCATCTCCGTACTCTGCGTTTACGTGCTCGCGCCGCTTCCGCAACGGCAACAGCCGTCACTTGCCACGGCTCGATTAGGTAAGAAGGAACCCTCCGACGTTGCGTCCAATTAGAGTTACCACTCCTCTCTCTCTCTCTCTCTCTCTCTCCCTCTCTGTTGAAATTAATAAATCGACGACGCTCGAAGAAACCGGTGAAATCAAACGTGAATTGTAATAACGAAATTGTCCATTTTCTTTTCAGCGTACGCGAACGCGGCTTCTTTGGAGATTTTGCCGAGTGGCGAGACGCAAACGAAGTCGATCGGATCCAGCAACATTTTTACGTGCAGGCCGAACGTCGAGAACCCCAAGCTGATCACCGACATGCAATGGCTCGATCCGCAAAATCGCGTTATAGAATCTCTCAAGTGAGTATCGATTATAGTTTTTTATCGTTCCATCGACAAATTGCAATCGAGTATACGCCGCTAATACGCGAGTTTGCATCGATTAAGGATGCTTCTTCTCTACGCGCGTACGGAATCGTCCAACGATCGATGCATCGAAGTACATATTATGCGTACGCGCGTACGAAATACATAGAGATAATTATCCTACGTATTAATCTTTTCTCGGATAAAAGTTGGAAAGCATTTTATTCGCTCGTTAGATCTCTCTCTCTCTCTCTCTCTCTCTCTCTTTCTTTCCAACACGGACGAAACTCGATTATCCCCAATTATTCTTCCTTCTATTCGGCACACGTATATTACAGCATTATGTTTCGCTATTTCCATGGTAATGGGAACTCGGCCGCGAATATCCGACAATGAGTGAATTCGAACGAAAGAGAAGCGTAATCGAATTTGGATAATCGAGGTACCGCACTACGTATCCGCGCTGTACGGAGTTAAATTTAATTTGACCGAGAGATAAAGTGGATATAACCACTTGCGATCTTGCGTACCGTTTCTCCCTCTATGTGTATCGTATGTGTGTACGTACGTGTGTATGTATGCATATATATATATACACACGTATGTATATTATATCGTTGTCTTGTTTTTTAATACTATACAGTACTTAAACAAAAAAAAACCACACGTATCAGACAGAGAATCGACAACCAACGAGAAAACACTAATGTTAACGAATTTCTCTTCATTTCTATCGCACACACACAGACTCGTCGTATTGCCGATCGAAAGGCGAGTATACACATATTTAAAAAAAATTTTTACACGTAATCATAGCGTATCAAATTTTTCTTTTGTATTTTTTCTCTTTTTCCTATCAAGCGCATACACATTTAGCAAGAAAAAAAAGAATACACATGCCCGAACGAGTTGGCCCCACGCACATTCATCGAACATCACGCACGGCATCGAATCGGCTTTCCATCGAAACGCGCGTTCGGGGTCCTGTCTCGTCGAGATCGTTTAGCGATCGTACGGTTTTTTTTCTTTTTTAACGAAGCATCCGAGCTCCGTTCGAATGATTAAAGTTATCGTTTGCTCGAAAACTTGTAAATATTCGAAACACACTGGTGTTTTCGGAAATTTCAACGTCGGCGATAACGAACAGCATGCGTACCGTCGTTTACTCAACGGGGAATACATTTTTCTTTCGTCGTTGTTTGAACAAATTCTCGTGGCTGCTCGTGATCTTTCGTTTCTTCGATCGTTGATTCGTCACCGTGGCCTCGATCTTACATATAGACGCGTGAGTAAGTCGTAACGGATGTCATTGAATTTACAAAATGCGAGCAATAGTATCCGGTTAAAACAATCGGTATCGCGAGGGGGGCCGTCTTCCGATCGCGACGTCGCACCTGGCCGCGTCCATAGGTACATTTTCAATTATGCCTGTCTGTCTTCCTGTCACAGCATCGTTACACGCTCGTCATGCAATACCCCATGCGAATACCGTGGGAAGTCACGATAACGTTTTTTCTACGTGCCCTTGCTTGCTCACGCTCTTTCTCCCTCTCATCGGGCGCGAAGATGATTCGGCCGTAAACTCGACTCGTACGAGATCGTTCGGCTCGAGTATTCGCCGAGCGTCGCCTTCTTCGTACCGACTGATTCTCGAGGACGATTCTTTTTCGCAGTACGTCGCCTGGCCACTCGAAGCCGGCCATGTATACGGAATTGCATCAGGACAACAGCCTCTCGCTCTTCTTCAACTCGCTTCAAGAGGAACAGGCAGGGAGATATACCTGCAAGGGGACGTACGCCAACTCGGTGCCTCTGAATAAATCGGTCACGATCGATACCATCGGTGAGTTTTTGCGAGCTTGGTCGCAACGCCATAGCGCGCGATACCCAGTGAGTATCGCCGAAGAAGATTCTCCAACCGATATAATCGTAGGTCGATGACGAATGCTACTGTTCCGTTCGCCAAGATCTTCCTGTCTTTTTCTTTTTTTTTCTTTCTCTTTTCTCTTTCCTTTCTTCCTTTCATTTCTCTTAATCTTCTTCGATCGCCCACGGTTCGCTAACAGTTTGATCGCAGTTAGTAGAGAGAGAGAGAGAGAGAGAGGAGAGGTAGAAAATGGATTGAAACGAACGACGCGCGTGTGTGTGTGTATGTCACAGTTGCGATTACCTGGGACGACGCACCGAAAAATCAATACCCGATCCTTGGAGAGGATTTCTCGATCCTTTGCAAAGTCCGCGCCAGACCCTCGCCCTCCGTCGATTGGCTTTACAACGGGGAGTTGGTGAAGACGAACGATCATTACATCATCGACACCCATGCGCTAAAGATAAAAAATGTTCAAGAGTCCGACGACGGTATTTACACGTGCCGCGCCTCCGTGCCGACTACCGGCGAACTTCGGGAGCGGCCAATACGCGTCGAGGTAAATTTTGACGATTGTCCGTTTGATTCGCAGCTCATCCGGAGCTGGTCGACGCCTCGAAAGCGTTAGGACGAATCAAATCGTTATTTAAGACGTTCTCTTGTCTCAGGTCCACGTACGTCCGATCATCGAGGAACGACCCACTCCGGTCGACGTAATCGAAGGAGAAAACGAAAACATCGAGTGCAAAGCCAAAGGCAAGCCCCCGCCAAAGTTCACCTGGGTGAAATCCCTTACGAAGCAAAATCTTTCCAACGCCGATCGTTTTACCGTTAATCCGGATACCGGCGACTTGACCATCGTCACCGTGAATCGCGAGGACGCCGGGGAGTATCAATGCACCGCCACGAACGCGGCAGGCTCGGCCACCAGCAACATAGTCGTGAACGTTATCGTAAAGCCAAAGATCATGGAGTTCCCGAACGTAACGGTGATACAGGGTAACGAGGTGGACGTCAGATGCAAAGCGTTTGGTAGGCCACCACCGAAAGTGACCTTGAGGAAACACACCGCCGAGAAAGCTTACGTCGTCGGAACTCAGGCGGACGACGGCAGAATAATCTTGATCAATCAACCCGACGAGGTGACCGGCGAAACGGTCGGCACTCTGAACATCCGCGACGTTCTCAGATCCTACGACGGTCTGTACGAGTGCGTGGCCGAGAATGCCGGCGGGGTAGCTCATAAAAATGGCCACGTGACCGTTGAATTTCCCCCGTCGTTCGCTTTCATGCGGAACAACACCGTGTGGTCTTGGGACAGGAGGCCCGTCAATTTGACCTGCATAGCCGAGAGCATACCGAACGCTACGATCACGTGGATGATGGCCGGAAACAAAAAGATCGAAAACGTGCCCGAGATCAAGCAGTACGGCAAAGGCCCGACTTCGATACTGATGGTCGTACCGCTCGACGGCAGATACTACACGGATTACAAGTGTATCGCGGCGAATTCGCACGGCACGCGAGAGATCGTTATCCAACTGAGGCAAGCAACGAGACCGAACGAGCTCTTGCAGGCCAAGATGGCCGAGATCACGGCCACGACCATTCGATTCGATCTCGTGCCGCCACCCACTCATCCGGATTTGCCCGTTAAAAGCGTCGTCGTGCAGTACAAAGAGGAGATTCAGACTTGGGCCGAGGCTAGGAACAGAACCTGGTCGATAGGTGAGTTTCTTTTTCTTTCTCTTCTCTTCTCTTCTCTTCTCTTCTCTTCTCTTCTTTTGTTTCTCCTTTTCGCGCCAAAACGCTAACGTGCCGAGATCTCTCTATGGAATTTTCTCATTTCCGACAGATTCCGTTTACGTTCTCGAGGGCTTGAAACCGCAAACTTCCTACGATTTCCGATTTGCTGCGATAAACAAGGTCGGCCAGGGCAATTGGGGTACGTTTTACCGCGAAACTACTCCCGGAAGGACCTTCCCCAAAGAACCAACCATCATAACGAAAGTGTCGAACGAATACGACGTTTCGATGTTCAGCAATCAGTACGAACTTTTGTGGACCGTCCCACTGGACAACGGTGAACCGATAGACATGTATCAGATCAGATATTGTCAGATCAAACCAGTAACCGGCGGCGAATGGCAAACCGAGGAGGATACTTGCAAAACGTTGAACGTCAAGGGTGTCGGTAGAACGAAATATTGGCTAAAGGATCTCCACTCTGACAATTTTTACAGCGTCGAAGTTAAGGCTCGCAACGCGATGGGATTTAGCAAGCCGGGCGTCGCCAGATTCAAGACCGCCAAGGGTAAGTTCTTCTCTCTTTCTTCCTCACCGATCGCACCCCCTTACGTTCTTTTTTCTCTCTCTATTTATTTATTTATTTGTTTGTTTATTTATTCATCTTTTTTTTTCTTTTTCTTTCTTTCTTTCCGTATAGTCTACTACCTACTGTTATTGAATGTTCGGTACATATATCGTAAACGTATTTTACTCCAAAGATATTAATCTACATTAGAGAAACCAATGCACAAGGCTCTTGCGCACGATTAACATATGTCACGTATACTTGCATATATGTACATGCGCACGCGTATCGTATATGCGCGTGTGTGCATATATATATATGTATATGTATATGTACACATATATATATATATTTTTTTTTCCCCTTCTTTCTTTACGTTAACGATTAAAAGTCGTACTTTTGCCTCTGTTTCTACCATATAACAAAATGAGCAGGGAGAAGGGCGCGATCACGTTGCATTGTCACTGATTCTCTCTGATCCCACGATTAATTTTTTTGCTCGAATGTTGTTTGCAAGAGAATGATTATCAAGGCCCTTCGCCCCTCGCGTAGAGACATGCATCTAAAGATTTCTTATCTGGTCTAGTTTCTCTTATCTCTGTCCGATCGTTGGGTCCCAGTAGTAGATTGTGTTAGAAGCAAGAAATTGAAAAAAAGAAAAACAGAAAAGAAATAAAAACACAATGTACATTCCCGACTAAAAGAGAAAAAAAAACATACCTTTATAAGAGACGCTTTTTATCATTCAGAATCTACAGGCAGCGTTGTGGACTACACAGTAGTATCATCTGGGGATACCTCCAAGCTCGCCGTGACCGCCATTGCCACGACGATAATGATTCTATTTTCAAACATTTAAAATCGTCGTCTCTCTTAGGACCGTATCGTTGTATTAAATTAATTCCCTCCTGTTCTTTCTCTGTAAATTGTATGACACGCAAAGTTTAGTACTCTCTCTCAGAGCGAAAACGAAACAACGAAAGGCTACGGCACCTAATCGCTACCGCTACTCTACCGCTACTATACGACGAGTCTACGTATACGAATACTGCGTATCGCTTACGACATTTTATCGTGAAATTTTTTCGTTCGTTCACCGCCGTCGACAATTCACGTTTATCATTATTACTCTTTCTACCTTTTCTTTTATCTTCCTTTTTTGTTTTTCCTTTTTGTTTTTTCGGCGAATAAAAGACAAAAAAAATATTTCGGTACCGGCCTTCAATCCGCCCGTGAAAACGAGCTATGCACACACGATTGCATCGTACATTAGGATAGAGGCTATGTCGCAAATGTAAAAGTACGTTCTTTTCGCGACGAAACGTCGATTTTTTATGCGTCGATTTGCGTTGAAAAAAAAAAAACGGATAAAAGCGAAACAAAAAAAAACGAGAAAAGAGCTTATAAAAGGATTGCGTTAAAATCTTGTCGTCCCGTATGTCGTCCGTATAGAAATAATGATATAAAACTATCGGCACACGTATACATTCCGAATTTAGTAGAGCATCGAAAATAGCGTTTAAGGGAAAGAAAAGGAAAGAAAAAGCAAATTATTCCCCCGCATTTTTATGCTTGTATATTATTCATATACGTGCATGTACGCATATGCGTGCGATACGCCCATACAACGTATTCATAGATAATCGTTCTTAATTGCTCGCTCCTTTGGACAAATTTATTGGTACGTCGGTTCTTCTTTTGTTTTTTCTTTATTTTTCTTTTTTTTTTTTTTCTTTTCTAATAGATATTTATAAGCCGACGATATGTCTTTTCGGTGTTGTTTAAGTTTGAAGGGTTACAAGCGTGCGAACTTTTTTTTTTCATTTTTCAATTCGAAGCGTTATTAGTGCTCGGCACGATACACGGCTGTGGATTACTTTTTGATCGCAGGTGCGTCTCGTTCCTTTCGCGAATATAAATTTATAGTTTAGTTACGAAATATATCGGTCTTGTACAAAACAGAGACTCGAAATTATTCGTCCAATGGAAACGTCGTCGCAACGACGAAAAATAATAAGAGACAAGCGAGGAATAATTGTTCTTTTTGTTTTGTTTTATTTCTCTTTTTTCTTTCTTCTCTTTTTTATACCACGTCATGCGTTGCACGTGTTTTGTACAGTCGTGACGATAGTTTGGTGCATATACGATATATAATACACACATAGGTTTCTATTTTTACGTGGAATCTAAGGAAACTAAAAGCTACTACCTTAAATTGACCTAATGCTATAAAGGAAAAAAAAGAAAAGAGAAGAGCCGACGGATAATATTTGCAGATTTTGGCGATCTTTCTTTCTCGATTACGTAAGGATTTTGGAAAATAATTCGTACGTCGCAATGCCTTCGGCGGTTAGAAAAAGAGGGAATGGGTGATGAGACAATTTTTAACTTTCTCCATTTTTCTTCCTTTTGTTACGTCAAAACAACCAAGAGAAACGTGAAAAATCCGTTTTTATCCATCTCTAAAGGCAGTTCCGCGAGGCGATGTTTTTTTAAGTTCTTTTTTTTTTTTTTTTTGTTCTTTCCTCCATCCGCATATACCTAACAGAACGTTGAAAGGAGGCTCGATGCTCTCTCGTCTGGACGATGCGCGTGTTTCCCGAGAACCAAAGAATCCCCAAGCAATCGGATCTCGGATCTCGGATCTCGTCGTTATTACGACGTTAACAAGACGCGAATGTCTCAAAAGCGACGTTACCCTGCGAGCGCATACGAAGACGAACGAGAGAACCGACCGATTGGGTAGACTCTTGCATTTTTACATATTTTCCTTTTTTCCTCATCTTAGTTGTGGGCTCATTTATACGCGCCGTCGCGTACGATTTTTTTCTCTTTTTTCTTTTTTTTGGGATTTTACTCAGTCATTAGTTTTGCTTAATTAGTCTTTGGAAAATACGTGTTTAGTGCGCATGGTCTATGTGTTATTATTATTATTATTATTATTATTATTATTATTATTATTATTATTATTATTATTATTATTATTATTATTATTATTATTATTACTACTATTACTATTATTATTATTATTATTGTTATTATTATTACTACTACTACTACTACTATTACTATTATTACTATTATTATTATCATTATCATCATCATCATCATCGTCATCATCACCATCATCATCAACATCATTACGACGCATAAGTAACATTATTATGTTCATCATCATTCTTATCGTCTTTTTAAGTAGTTATTATAAATCTATTATTATTATGATTTTTATTATCATTATATTATCATAATATCTGTTGATATTGTACCATTGTATTATTACAACATATTATCATTAGTATTACCAATTACCAATACCATTATCATTACCATTACTATTACAACCATTGTTAGTTGTTACAGCAAAGATCAATTTTTCTCTCGATTGACGAGAAACAGTGCGATCGAATTGAGATAAATTGATCGAAGCACGACTCGAAACGAAAATCTCGTCCATTGGTGTTCGAAATTTGTCTCGATCTCTATCGACTTTACCCAAGTGCCTAATCTAATACGAAATATAGCGACGTCGAGATTTTCGTCGATGACGATCATTGCGAATCTTTTTATTTCTTTTTCCTTAGTGTATACGTATACGAAATAAGTCATTATTTATTCGAGTGTGCCTGGATTTTTGGATATATACATACATATACATATGTATATTAAAGGCCACCACACCATCTCGCATGGCATGCGCTGCTTTCTCTCTCTTTTTAATCTCGTACTATCATTTTTTTGTTTCGTTCGTTCGTTCGTTCGTTCGTTCGTTCGTGCATTTTTAGTTTTCCTTTTACTTCGATTTCTACTTTGATGTCACCACGGGTGTTGCTCGTGCGGATTCACGCAAGCGCGCGCGCACGTACACATACATACATACATATATAAAATTTGTGTGCGTGTATGTATGTACGTATGTGTATCCTTGGCTGTTAAAAAATTTATGATCGATTTGCCGAGGATAGCATATTCGAGAATGATGGTAGAAATATACATACATACATGTATATATGTATGTGTGTATGTATATAAATACGCACTTGTATAAATATCTAGGGAGAAAGAGAAAGATCCAGTGTCGATCATTGTACGAACTTTGGTTGAAATTTTAATATAGCTTGTAGCGTATATAACGGACAATTGGAGACGTATCTCGTTGAAAAAGTTGGAGGAATCATTCCTGCTAATGAAGAAGCTGTCTTTCCTTTCTTTCTCTTTCTACCAAGAAAATTATTCTCGAGCGGATAGAAGATACTCGAGGTTGTTGCATTCGCGAAGCTTCTACGTTGCATCGTCTTTTAAGGTCTTCTACTTGATCTTATCGATACACGGATGACCAGACGACGATGAGAGAGTAAGAGAGAGAGAGAGAGAGAGAGAGAGAGAGAGAGCATTGGTGCTCTTGAAAGCAAATTCGTTCGAGGACCTCTCGTAGAGAAACGACCGATGTTATAAATAGTACACTTTAAAGAGGAAATGGAGAAAGATAGAGGAGAGGATGGCGAGGAAAGGGAAAGATTCGTGATATTCGCGCGCTAACGACGACTAGAAGAGAGAGAGAGAGAGAGAGAGAGAGAGAAACACGTAGAAAACGTAGGTCCAGAAACCGCAAAGATCTATTTTCGAAAGTGCTCTCTCGTCCAAAGTCTCTGTTTCTCGAGAGAGAAAGAGAGAGAAAGAGAGAATTTACCCGCGTGCCATGACGACGTTGATGCGATAATAGCGTTTGCCTTTCTCCTTCTCTCATTCGTGCTCGAAACGTTAGAAAGGTTAACGCTTGCTCCCATTCGTGACGAGAACACGTTTAAGCCTTCTCTTTTCCTCGTTTTTAAAGCAAGATTAAAAAAAAAAACCGTGAGAATTTGGATATTATCTTTATTCTGGACGATCGAGATCCGTTCGATATCCCATGTTTTATTTTTTTTCCTGTCCACGCCTTTTTTCTTTTATTGCTCGTGTTTCGTTTCGACGCTTTTCGTACAATGTTCTCAAACTCTCTCTCTCTCTCTCTCTCTCTCTCTCTCTCTCTCTCATCCGTCATCGGTTCGTACCCATCTCGTCCTCTTTTCCGGAAAAGATTAAATAGAAGAAAATCGACAAGAGATGAAACAGCACATGCGTCGTTGGTCGTATTCCAGTAAAATATAAAACACTTATATGATGTAACATGTACAAAAAACGTATCTTTGTATTAAATATTAATCTTAGATAGCATTTACACGCGCGTTTAAGGATTATGTATTAGCCTAGTGCCTACACGAACACGCTCGTATTTATGGTGAGAATTTAGAAACGTGTGTGTAGCCGTCATTTTCCTTTCTGCGGAACGTGCAAAATATTGTAAATATTAGACGCAAAACGAACGGAAAATATATGTGAATGTACCAAGGAAAAGAGATATAAAGAAAAGGAAAGAAGAAAAAAAGAACGAGCGATCTCGTCGAAAACGCGCCGAGGGAGAAGCCATCGTCAAGTGCGTCAGCATTTTTCACATTTTCCTTGATCGATCGAAACGACCAGGAAAAGAATAGGGGGTAAAACGAATATCTCGAGTTTAGTTTTAAAAAAGAAAAAAGATTCGGCCAAAGATCTGCACGAATTTGGGATGGTTTCTTCGCCGGCCGTCTCCTTTATTTATTTTTCTCGCTTCTCATACACACCGCCTGATTATTTTTCTTTGATACAAAAAGAAAGAGAAATGAAAGAAAAACGAAACTGTCCAACGGGAAGCAACGCGCGACAAGCAAAGGACGGTAAATATGCCTGTACTACACACGCATAACAAGAGAAAATACAACAAAGTAGTGTCATTACACGTACTATTATCTGCATACACACGCACACGCACACATGTATACCACATTTTATTGCTACAGTAGTGTGAATTGTAATTAAAAGAAAAAAAAAAAAAATACTAATAAATCAAAATAAGGAAAGTAGCAAAGGAGGATGCGCGCGAGAAGGGAGGAGGCACTCGATGGAAATGCTTTTTCTGTGAAGGTAGCACTTACGTAGATTAGCGAAGGCGTAGTGGAATTAAAAGAGAAAGGAAAAAAGACAAGTAAACGATTAACGCACTAGACGTATTCGTCATAGGCGTATTTATCGAACGTAGCTTTTTCATTCCGTTTCTCCCCTTACGCGGACGCCACCTCCCTTTCCTCCTTTCTTTCTTTTCTTTTCTCTCAGCTTTTTTATCGCGACCAATGCTCTAACCCTATTCTCTCTCTCTCTCTCTCTCTCTCTCAATGTTGTGTTGTTGCGTCGCTGTATCGTTGTTGATCTACCGCTTCTTTTGTCTCTGTCGCTGCACTGCTACTCGTAAAGAGTTAACGCCTGACTTGCGTACGCTATTCCTCTATTTTATATTATCACATATTCCATACTTATTAATCGTGATATGTACTACATACGTATGTAAAACCATCGTTAACTTTGATTTCTCCGTAAACGCCGCTTTGATAAAGACGGATTTTTGGCACGTACCCAAAAACCTACGTCCGACAACGGTATCACCAAATACCCTCTCTTCCAGCCCCCTCAGTCCGCCCTACCCTACGTCTTGTTTCTTTTCAGGATACTAAAAACGGTTGTCCGAAGCGAACGTGTTTGGTGACGTCGACGAGCGAGGAACGTCGGAATCTTATTGACCGCAGTTACTATGCAAGATGAAAAATAAAGATGGGGAGATAGCGGTCGAAATTCATTCGCGAATGTTTGCGATATATATATATACATACATATGTGTATATATATATATATAGACACACGCACACGCATATACATATACATATATAATACGCGAATGATAACGTCGTCTCCAACGATAACAGTCACCAAACAATTTCGCGACACTCGAGCTTTTTGCACTAACGAAACCGCAATGAAAAAGGCTGTTACTATTTCGCAAAAGTTTTCAACGTGAAACGTTCTTGATACATTCCATTTTTTCTTTTTTGTTCTTCTTGAAGGTCTAGATACGACGGTGGTACATCATCAGGGTCCTTTGATATCCAGCGCCGCGATAATCGGTATCGTTATCGCCGTACTCTTCATCGTCATCGTGATCATCGACGTGATATGCTGTTGCGCGCACAAGACTGGTACGTACGGCGAGAAAACATTTGACTTTCCTTTCTTATCTTTTAAGAAGTAACATCGAAAATTGAGCGAACGTTCTCACGTTCGATCGTATCACGTATGGTATGATTTCAGGAATCATATATTATGTATGCGAACGATCTCGGCGGAAGCCCGTCGACGAGGAGGACGCCAAGCTCGGCAGGTAAATTAATTTTATCGATTCTCTCGTGCGCGAGGAACTTGACGTTTCTTTCTTACATACTTTCACACACATTTTTGACAAACGCCCACGCACACGTACGCATCGTACGAACGACTTTTCCGATAGTTTGAAGATTTATTATCTATTTGCGTTTCGTGCATATACGTACGTTCAAGATCGTTCCGTTGATTCCAATTAGAAAAGAAAATGAAACGAATAAATAATTATTTACGAATATTATCGACGATGTAACTCGATAGATGGATCGACAGGACACGTCTTTTAAAGTATTTAAAGTCAACGAAATCGAGTAAATAGTAAATATGCATCGATAATAATATTTGTGAATAATCGAACGAATCGATCTCCCTTCTATAAATCATCTACATCCTACGTTCACGCTTTGGCAAGTTGGCGCTACAGTTTATACCGTATACATATACATACATACGTACATGATATTTATCTACGTAACATCACGTTTTTGCAATTCACACCGTCCGAAGACTCTCTCTCTCTCTCTCTCTCTCTCTCTCTCTCTCTCTCTCTCTCTCTTTCTCTCTCTCTTTCCTCCTTTCGACGAACAACCACTCTCGATCGACGTATTTACTTGCCGCGTCCAACTCGTTCGTTCGATAGTGCGGGGGAGAAATTTCTTTCGCGAAAGGCTTCCACGCGGAAAAGCTGTGCGAAGATCGTTGGATACGTAAGTCGGAATCCCGTATATAGAAGCCCGACCTCCTTCGAGTTTGACTCGCGACGTGTCGCGAGAATAAACAGAAAAATAAACAAAAAAGATATAACGCAACACATAGACAAATACTTTTAAAGATCCTCTCGCATTTTTCTCTTTTTTTCTTTACCGGTAGTCTTTACGGTTGGCGGTTTCCATTGCCGTATTGCGACCAAAAAATGGCCAATGTCGCCGGGGTGACGGCCATCCAAGACTCGGGTAGTGGAAAAAATACCATTAGATTGGTCAAACACACTGTCATGTAAGAGAAATATGACGATACGTATATAAGTGAATCAGTAAGAAGCATGGATGACCCTTACGAGGGCTCTCTGACACGGTTTTCTACTTGGCATGCATCTCTCTCCCTCTCTTTCTTCTTTTGCTTTTGTTTCTTTTTCCTTTTCTTCCTTTTTGTCGTCGACCTCCCTCTCTCTCTCTCTCTCCCTCTCTGCCTCCTTATCTTTTCGACCATCTCTCGCTCTCTTTCCACTCTTTTTTATCGATCACGCGAGTCTATAAAACGTCGAAATTGTGAGAAAGTAACGAAGAATGCATATAGAGAAAACTTACGTTCGTATCGACGAAGGAGAGCGCTCGAGAGCGATCTCGAAAGAGCGAACGATTCTTTGCATTAAACTTTGGTTCCTACGTTTCGTTTTTACCGCCAACCACGAAACGTCATAAAATCGAGCATCACTTTCGATTCGTCGTAATCGTCTCTACGTTGCTACATATATCTATATTCTTTTTCACGGCTCTTAGTTTCAGCTAGCTTGCTCGTCGTTATTGCTCGGCTTATTCTCTTCTCTTTCTTCTTCTCCTTCTCCTTCTCCTTCTCCTCCTTCTTCTTCTTTTCTTTCTCGTCGATCTACGCGAGCATATTCGTCATCGCTTCTCGTAAATCGAGCAACTAATATCGCTAGAGCTTTGGCCATGTTGCATGATAGACACTCGAAATAATTAGTCTACGATTATAGATAGCGCACTTACCTTTCTTTTTTCCTTACTCGTCGTAATAAACGCTCGTAACGTCTTCTCATTTTCGCTCATCGAAAGGGACAAATGAGAAACGTTGAACGAGAGAGAAAGAAAAAAAAGGGCTTGACAAGTAGCTCTCATCGAGTGTACTTGACACCACATACACACACGCGCGCACGAACACGGGTGCGCATTTGTTCCGTTTGCGAGTAACGCGACACCCACGTTCCCCGTAAGCATAGAAAAAACAAATATAATCGAGTTATTGTATTTTTTTGTTTTTCTTTTTTTGCGCGCGTGTAACGTTCCACGAGTGATTAGCATGCCTCTCTCTGACCTACTACGGTACGTTACGTTGCATCGATGTTGCACCCTTGCGACGCATCTTTCGGCACACCTGCGATTTTTTCTGTGTCTGTTATATAGAACATGTATATGTGATATATTGATATAATATACGTGCGTATTATATTAATTTATTATATATGGATGTGAGATGTTACGCTCTCTCTCTCTCTCTCTCTCTCTCTCTCTCTCTCTCTCTCTCTCTCTTTTTCTTTCTGTGTGTGTGTGTGTGTGTGCGCGCGCGCGCGCGCACGCGTGCGTGTTTACTGAAAAGGAGAAAGTCAACTCGTTCGTGAAACTTTTCCCATCTCTTGAACGAGAGAAATAATAAAAATGTGGATTTTTCAGAGACGAGAAGGAGCCGCTCAAGGAGGAGAAGAAGATAACACCGATCATCGATTCTGGATTACGTAGGGAAACGTCGGTCACCTTCGATGGCAAACGATCCGTTTCGAAGACTGGCTTCGTTGGAAAGGATTCGGCCGTCTAGATATTCTTCCGGCGTACTAGATTGTAAAAGATCCTCTCTCAAAGTAGATACGATATATACTTACGTACGCCTTTTTTCTCGGGCATCGTTCAAGGAAAAAGTGTTCTCGAAAGTTTCAACGAAAAATTATAAATTCCGATGATGGTACATTCGCGAACCCACGCTCATACACGTAACCTAATAACAGGTATACGCGTATCAGAAAAAATCTTTTTTTCTATCGCGAAAACATTTCTCAAAATAATTTTTCTCATATTGGATTTACGACGTTACGTTTGATTCGTATTCCCTCTTGCCTTTTCATTCCGATTAATCTCTCGGAGAAAGGGAAAATCGTTCGAGACGTTCGTTGTGAGTGTGCGTGCGTGCGTGTACGTAATAGTAACGTAGCTGTTCTTAAAAAACCGTAAAGGAAGTCTTAGACCAGATTCCAATTTTCTCTACTCTCTACGTCTCTCTCTCTCTCTCGCTCTTTCGCTCTCTCCCACTTCTCTTTCTCTTAACGATCTTTTTCTCTTTTTCGAAAAAAAGATCGAAAAAGCAGGGGCAATCAGCTAAACGAAAGTACGATAGAGAATTTTGTCGACGGATCGTCGTTTTAGATAGGAACGTATTCTGAACGTATTTCCAACGTATTACCTACGTATATCCAAAAATGAGGAGGAGATCAAGCAAAGTTGGGTAGATCGATCGTTTTACGAGAGGAAGGAGGAAAGATAAGAATGAAAGAAAACAGCAACGATAAGTAAGAGGAAAAGAATGTACAAAATTCATCACGAGCGTTGGTAGAAGAACGCATCGATAATCGGTTGGTCGATGCTGCTTCGAGGCACTGTTTAACAAAATAGAGAATAATCGCGCAGTCTAGTACGCTGGGTAGCATAAGTGCGTTCGTGGCGCTGCTCGTGGCGCCGTTCGTGCCGATCGTCTTACTTTTTTCGTGAGATATCGGGCACGAAGAAATGATAAGAATCGTGCTCTGTCGTTTTTACCTTCTCTCGATGACCTCCCGAAACGAGGAAGAAAGAATGGAGTAAAATAATAGACGCATTTTTCGATGAAAACAGCATGGAAGAAGAAAAGAAGCATCGACGAGAGCAATAAGAGCTCCTCGGGAGAAGGTCGGCAGAGTTTCATTACTCCGTATAACGTGTATATATATTTTTCAAGATTATTCCCCCTACTCCCGTCCCCTACGCTATTTGTCCACCTACACTCGAATCCATTCGATATTCTCCTTGATTCGAGAAAACGATAGTCAACGTTACTTGTGATTTTCCTTCATATTCGCGACTATCTTTCTTTTTTTTTCTTTCTCTCTTATCTATCCCTCATCCTTTCAAAGACTGACCGACCGACTCTCTTTCCTTTACGTCCTCTCTCTCTCTGAATTGTTATCGATTACTCTTTCAATCGTGCATCTCGTTTCGCGAGCGAAACTACGATTTTTCTCGTTACGTACATCTCCGTAGTAAGAAGATTGTCTTCTCTCTGGAAAAGGCAAGATTTTATATCGACGACGACGTAAGAACGCGTCTGTTTTTTTTTTTCTTTCGTTTCTCTTTAATACGTGTTTCAAAGAAAAATATTTACGATAATTTTCGATAAACATCGAGAAGAATCGCAAAGTAATTGACCACCCTAGAGAACGTTATGTCGATGAACGATAGAAAAACAAATTTGCCCGTTGATAGGATCGTTATTCGATAATGTCTGCAGATATCGGAAAAGTCGACGAGTACCTACTTCTTTAAATACATGATATATAGAAAATATATATGCACGTGCGAGAAAGTACTTGACAAAGAGGAATTGTACGACCCTTGTGAAACGCTACTACTCTCTAGTATTATTAATTGTTACTTTTTTGTTTTTACTTTATCTTACTTTTAACTGGCATCGGAAGAAAATCCGCGCGCTCTCTCTCTCTCTCTCTCTCTCTCTCCCTCTCTTCGAATATACTTAGATACATACGTATATAAGATGAACGTAATCGATGGCATTTCGAAGGATCGTTTCGTAAGTTTTTAAGACGGTAATTATAAATAGAAGAAGAAGGAGAAATAATAAAAATGCGGACGTAAGCTTGCCTGTTCCGCGAAAACGATTTGCCCGTTGTACACAAAGTCCGCGTCTATGGTAGAACTTTGACCGTTCGAGTTTATACACGCTGTTCGAATTTTGAAATGAAGATGACTTTGAATTCCCAAAGCAACGTTCGAACGTTCGAGGTTATACCGTAACAGAAAGTTTGCGACGTGAGACACGCGTGAACTTTTCTTGCCCTTCCTAAATAATAAAGAAAGAAAAAAAAAGTATATATTAAAAGTATGTTGTATAAGACGGCTTCTTTGCAAAAACGCGGTTAAAAATGTGATACGTTTTTGTAATTACGTGCTTGTAAACGTTTTTCGCCCCCTCCTCCCCCGTAAGAGTTAAGGATGATAAATTTAGGGAAAGTTTCGATAGTATTAGAACATTGTACGCGAGTTCGCTGAAAATCGCATTGGCGAGAAAGAAACTTATCGTCTCTTTCGAACTGGATTTCGAAAAATTCTACAAAGATCCGTCGAAACTTTGATTTTTTCGTTTCTATCTTGCGAAGGCGACTTTCAGCGCGAGTAGCTTTTTTACGTAACGTGAGAAGGAAGAGTTTTGCCAAATATATAAGTACTTATTAGCTCTTAAGTCTTTATTAGCTCGTAACGACATGTGAGAATAGACGATGATGTGTGTGCGTGTGTGTATAAACACACACATGTATATACACGCGCACATCGATCCAGGACGAAAAGAAAATGCGAAACAGAAATTATCGCGATCGACGCGAAGTTCTTTGGTCTTTCTCGACGACGATGTTTCGAATTGGAGGAGGCATCAACGTTACACTTTACTCGTTCAAGCGATTTTTGTATCCGCCGCCGAAATGATCATAAAATGGGACAAATGAAACGAAAAAAGAAAACTGGAGCGTAGCTCTGCATAGCTTCCCCTGAAAACCAAAAGAGGACAAAAAATATTACTGCGCAGCTTTCAGTTTAAAAAAGAATATTAACGATTATCATCATCACTAGTACTACTGCTACTACTACTACTACTACTACTACTACTACTATTACTACTACTACTAATACTACTACTACTACTACTATTATTATTATTATTATTATTATTATTATTATTGTTATTATTATTATTATTATTATTACCATTATTATTACCATTATTATTATTACTATTATTATTATTATTATTATTATTACTATTCTTATTATTATTATTATTATAAAAGTTCGTAGGTGTAAGGCGTATTTTTTATGTATGCTTTTACTGTACGCGACGAAACGTACCCGAATAAAGACGTAAAGACATTTCCAAAAGCCAAAGGAGAGAAAAGGGATGATGATGAAGGACTCGCGAAGTTTTCGCAATGATCGAATCTAAAGGAATTTTGTGTAAACACGTATACCCTTTATTTGTTTATTTTAATATCAGGAAGTAACACAAGTTGGAAAAAATTGGATCGCGGCGTCTGATACGAGCGTAAAAAAAACGTTATAAATTGTTTTCAATGATAATAATCGTTGACAATGAACGTGATAAAAAACGATGTCGATCGAATTAAACGTGAACGATCGAAACTAAATGAACAGAAAAAGCAAGTTGTTCGGATCTGCATTGTCTTTTCGCGATCGATTCGATAAGTATTAGTAGGTATCGTAAAAAGAAAAAAATATCTAAATAGGGTTGCCCTGACGAAACGTCGGACGATAATGAGTCGTTATGTGACTCGTTGGTACGATAAAGTCCTACCTTATCGACGATTCCCATCGCGCGTCTCGCAAAATTGTGCGCTCGCAAAGAAAAAAGATAAAAAATATGTATTCTTTCGGGGTTTTCTTTTTTTCTTTCCCCGACGAACCAACGACGTCTCGTCGTTTTCGTACGCAAAACTATTTTCTTGATGGCACGCTCTCTAGTTTGACTATGCAAATCGTGTCCGTGCTCGCATCGCTCGCCTCGATTCGAGCCACGGCACGTAGGTAGGAGGTAAACGAAGACGTCTTTCTTGGCAAATAAAAATTAGACCTCTATTCCTGCATCCGAACGTTTTCCCTTCTTTATCAATAGCTGCTCGACGTTCAGCCGTGGCGGTTCCGTTCGCGTATGCCAAACGTATATCTAAAATTTGCGTAGAGACATTTGAAAGTAGACGACTGCGAATGGAGAATTATCGACAAAATGGTGATCCAATTCGAGATACTCACTTTCGTGCAAGAATCCGCCAAGGGCTCCAACTCGTCTCTGGTGACGATCTGTCGAAGGATCTCGCTCTCCTGGTATCCGCTCTGTACGTCGTAAGAGAATACAGCGTGGCTATTCTCCAAGAGGAGCTTCAGGTTGATGGCGAAACCTGCCATGTCAATGGGGAACGGTCTGTCGGGTTTCCAAGCGGCGTTAAAGCCGATTACTTTATTGGTAGCATTATCACAGATAGGTTTCTCCACCATCAGTCCACCGACCAGGCCAACCGGCCAAACACCGACCTTCCGAATCTTCCTCATCTGAAAGCAACGGGAAAGCTATCGTTTTCTCTGGAACGTAGGAGAGCGCGTACCGCGATATCGGATCCTCTCTTCACCTCTTGGAACAACTTCAGGGAATAAGTATTGTCGTCGTCGGCGAAGAACACTACACCGTTATCGTCCGACTTTAGATTCTTCCTGAGCCAGCGCAAAGCGGCGTTTCTTTGCTCGACCCCCCGCGGCTTCTTCCAATTGGGATCGTTTTTTCCGAGCTTGTAATTAGGGGGAGTAGCCGCCGCTAGGTGGGTGTAAATCAAGCAACTCTCCTCGAGAAATTTCGAGACGAGTCTGGTCCTCTCGGACGAGTCCTCGACGACGATCCAATGGAAGTTTGGTACCAGTCGAAAAGTTTGAGAGAGTCGCGTCAGTTCGGCCTTCTGTACGGCCCTGGCGAACGTCGGTGTTACAGCGTATACAGTCGTTTTGTCGTTCGCCGTCGCGGTCTTGTTCGAATCGAACGTCTTTTGTCTCAGCAGCATCATTTGATACTGCAGTATGTCTTGCGTCTCGCGTTGGACGGCTATCAAGGATTCCAACTCCTTCCTCATCTCTTGCCACTTGTGCAGTTCCTGATAATCTGTCGAAGGAAAATCACATGGAGATTTGGGAAATCGCGTGTACGGAGAATATTCGAAAAAGCGTTTCGGGCCGGAGCATGCGCGCGAGCGATCGTACGAGCGAAATCGATTTCGAGAGGAGAGTTTGACGTGCGAATCGACGGAGCATCCATCGCACGTTCGCACATCGCGGAAGGACGATGCGAGTTGGCGCGACCAACTCCGCGACGCGTAAAAAGGAAAGGAAAGAGGCGCGAAAGCGCGATTTCTTCTCTTCTTCCCCTCCAAAGTAGCTCAAAGAATGCACCTAACCTTTACGCGGGCTGGACGACTTGCCTCTTATCTCGAACCGTTCGAATTCGACACCGAATCTGTCTGCGGAAGCGGCCGTGGCGTGACGTTTCCTCCCTCTCTCCGCGTGCGTGCGTGCACACGCGTTATCTCCCCCCTTTGTGCACGCATGCAGTCGCGGCAGCAAGCGGAGACGCGAGGAAAATGTACGCCTACGGATCGGACAAGCATACTCACAAGTAAAGTGCTGTACTGCGACAAGACTAATCACGAAGAGAACGAGAAAACCCTTCCCACAGGAGTACGTCAAGTATCCGAAAAGCATAACGCGTTTCATGACAAATCAGTCGCTCGACGTAACACTCCGCTTCATCTCTAGGTCACACCTCGTCATCTTCCAAATGGCCGCTCGTGATCCTCGAACCATGAGTCGACATCTACGTACGTTCCTTGCTCTCTACCTTTCCATTAGTTGCAGACTCGTTCGCTCGCGATGGCGCTCTCGAGCGTGTCTCCGCCAGGAGTGCTGTCTTTGATTCGCACTCGTCTATGCGCGTGCGAATCTGTGCGTATCTATGCGCGTAAACGTATATAAATGGGATAGTCAAATTCCAGCGGCCAACACTCGGAAAAGCTGGACTTCTCGGCGATCGTTCTCTCTAGTGACAAAACGATAGCTCCTCCCTTTCTTTCCAGCGGAGAAAAGTCCCTAACGCGATTCTCTCTCGCCGCGTTATTCCGAACGATACGGTAGGTGGCGGGAGCGGTCGCGATGGCGCGTCGGCAGAGAAAAGAACGATACTTTCCCGGACTTTGAAGCTCGAGGACGATGGTCGGAAAGAATGAACGAACTCGATCATCGTGATTGTCGCCCGGAGACGCGAGGGACGAGAAGCGAGATGGTAGGTTTATTCTTCTTTTTAAATTAACTTTGCGCTCGTGACGAGAGGGTCCGTCCGCTGGAGAATCTCGTGCTCTGCCTTTGAACGATTCGGTATCGGAGAAGGATAGGGGACGAGGCGGAGGTACTGCACGTGCGTATCTCGGATTCTCCGTCACCACGGTGCAGCGTCGCTTTGCTCGTCGGCAGTAGCCTTCTCGACGGCGTCGGCACGACACCGTGCGCTTTTCAAGAGGGCGAGAGGGGGGATGGGTCACGGCGGCGGGGGCTAGTCGATAGGGCAGGAGAGAGAGAGAGAGAGGGGGGGGAGGAGAGAAAGAGAAAGAGGGAACGTCGAGTCCTCACCTTGCAAGAGGTGAGCTCCACCACGCATCGCAAAGCGGCTGCTGCAAAAGCGAGCCGACTCTTCCTCGGTCAGTTGCTATTTGCAACCGCTGCTGGCAGCGTTTGTTACTCCTGCCGCTGTCTTTCTGCCAAGGGGGGTAGTCACGGTGGAGGGTTCTGCGGAGGCGATAGTCGTGGTGGTCGTGCACGTTCGAAAGGTAGTGGTAGTAGGTGCTTGTGCCCGTGCTGCGCCTTCGTCGAAAAGGGAAAAGATAAAGATAGGTAGAGCTCGCGCGCGCGAGAGAGAGAGAGAGAGAAAAGTAGCCCTCGAGGTTACGAGGCCAGAGGAGAAAGTGGGTGTTGCCGAAGTAACGTGTGGACCGTTCGGGAGCTGCCGAGGGACATGCCGGGAGCCCGGACAGGTGGTGGCGTGCTAGGATACGACGAAGGATAAAGAAAGAATTAGAGCAAAAGGAACGAGAAAAGGATGCCACTTTTCGTTGATTCCCGATCGACGAGTCATCGACGTCATCAACGTTATCTCGACGTTACCTTCGTGTTCAGTGAGTAAGTCGAGTCGATCTTTTCAAAGTCGTTCCTCTTAAAGAGAAGAAAATATTTTTCCATTAATCCGTCGTTCCTCCTACCGACGCGTTTCGTTTATCGACGAGTATCCGATATCAACTTCGTCAAGGGATAATTCGTCGAACAAGGGATGCTCCGGAGTAATCTTAGGTGCATCTCTGTTGGAGGTGATTGAAGGAGACGCGAAAAGGATCGCGTAATTCCGTACTCGTCGAGGAAGTATACAGGTCGGATGCAAATTACGATCTCGAACGAGACGGTAATTGGGGCGAAGGGACGTTAAGACTCGTAACGCAGATTGGGATGTTTTTCACCCCTTCCTTCTATCGTTCTCTCCCTCTACTTCTTTTTATCAACCTCCAGCCTCCTCCTCTCCCTCTCTCTCTCTCTCTCTCTTCTTTTTTCGTTTGTTTTTCTACGAGAGGAGGGAGACCGCCGGCGCGAAGCTCGCGCCGGCGGAGCTTTCGACGTAACGAGAGGAGGAGCTGGTCGCGTTATTGTATACGGCGTGCTCTCGCATCTCGTGCCCTTTTGCACTCCACGTTTTTCCTGGACCGCCGCGATCCACCCTCTCTCTTTCCTATTTTCCACCAGCACCCTCTTCCTCTCCAAACGGCGTCGAGTGTTACACTAGAATACCGAGAATAATACTCGAGGCCCGTCGACCGCTCGAGAGAAGTTCCTCGCCACCTATCCTCCTCAACCCTCTAACCTCACCCTTCCTCTTCCTCTTTGCTTCCACATCCATCCATATATCCACGAGTTCCACCAAACGCCGTCCTCTCTCTCTCTCTTTCTCTATAAGCGGGGACTAATCGAGGCCAGTGCACACACCTCTCGGAGGATGGGTGGAAACGTAGGGGGGAGAAGAGAGAGAGAGAGAGAGAGAGCTACCGGATTATTCCTTTTTTCAAGAAGGGCTGCGAGGGGTACTCGCTAACGACGTCACCGTGTCGAGTGAGTCACGGCTTCTAAATTGATCCCCCACCATCGAGCTCAGACCCTTCTCTCTCTCACTTCCTCTCTCTTTCTCTCGTTCTCTTTATCTCGACACGCTCGTCAACCTCTTTCTTCTGCCACTCTTTTCACCAACGTCCCACGACCTATGTACGTACATACGTACGTTTGTTGTCCGTATTTTCTCCAAGGTATGCACTCGGACTACGCTCGAAGGCCATCGCGAGGACAACTTTAATGATTTCTCGCGATGTCGTCGATATTCGGCCAGGCTTTATACACCCTTTGTACTTGTACTTTATCTTTTTTCCTTTTGCTTCGATAATCGCGTTCGTCGTTTCGCACGTTAGTAGATACCTCGGCCAAGTTCTTTGTCCAGAGCAAACGTTGGGATTGCATCGAAAGTTATCAAGGTGCTTGACTCGTGTACATATCGTTCCCTGTAATTTAGTACCACGGATGAGTTTATCCTCTCTTTCTCGCTCCCCTTCATTCACTTTATCTCTCTAATCTATCTGAGTGAAACAGACATTTCAGAAAAAGCGGTCCGAGGTAGATTGGAAAAATTTTAATATCGCGTTACGCGCGACCCACGAACGGGTGTTCGAGCGGGCACGATCTTATCGATCACGGCGTATCGATAAGCGTGTCTCATCGTGATTCATCCAATTCGTTGTTATCGTTCCGATCAGGTACACTTCCATATACGTTCTCTCTTTTTCCTTCTCTTTCTCTTTGCGTGTACTTTTTTGTCGTGCCGCTTTCGCAAGATCTCCCTAGTACGGTACAAAGGCAACTTTGGCCTTCGCGAGATGAAATATAAAACAATGTCGGCAAATTTCGTTCGTGCTACGCTTTACGAGAGAAACTTTATAAGCGTGATCGATAGGGAAATACTCGAGAGTATAAAGCACTCTAGGATACGCGTAATTCATTACGCGTATAATACCCTTTTGTTACCTTTCCCTGCTTTTCTCTTTTTTCCCTCCTTTTCTTTTCTAATCACACGCGACCTCTTACAAACAACTTTGATACAAAGTTTCTATTCCTTGTCTCGCTCCTTATTCGACGATGAGATATCGGAGCAGAGGGAACGCGTTCTTTCCAATTTTTCCTCGATTGGCCACTTTCGAGCGAACGTGTTCTCGGTCTGCCAATCTTTTAAAGCCCCGGAGCGAATCGCCTTGCAAAGTGCATCGCCTTTGCTTTCGGCATTTTCATTTTGGAAAGAGGGCCCTGCAGCGAAGTGAACGAGAAGAAGTGGCGGAGAAAGAAAGAAAGGGACAGAGAGAGAGAGAGAGAGAGAGAGAGAGAGAAAGGTGAGCGAGGATGGGGGTTTAATACGAACAATAAATAGAGAACAAAGCTCGCACCCTGACATTTCCCGATTGTCCGCGCTTACCGAAAGGTCAGCCTCAGCTTTTGTTTTCGAGAGCTAGGGCAGGTGAAGTCTCGGGGGGAATCAGCCACGAACGCATCGATGACTTTATCTCGATGAGAGAGATTATAGATGCGGTATGAAAGATCTAGTGGCCCATCCTAATCCATCTTTGATCGACGAGGAAGGGTAGCGAATGAGCGAGAGAGAGAGAGAGAGAGACATACGAGTACAGCGATCAGCTTTTTCTTCAATTTACAATTCACAAGGGTCGTTACGACGTCGACTGTCGGTCAAGCAACCGCATGTTGATAATTTCGATCGGTTTAAATGGGACACGTCGAAGGAGCTTTCCTATAAAATCTTAGAGATCGATCGAGTGGTGGCGAGCAAGGAATATACTTTAAGAGGGGTAAAGCTAACGCTTAAAACGGTCCAACCTCAAGCATCACTCGACATACTTACATAGATCGTAGAGTTGGCCGACTCTTAAAGGTTAACGTACGGTGAAACGTCGCGTCTTGTTTACGAGTGGGAACAATGAAGATCTCGAAAGGATATTCGAGAAGAACCCTCGTATAATAGACGTTGTATATAAATTTAAGGAAGGAAACTCCTACTCGTCTAATATTTTCCTCAAAGTGATGTCACCGTTGCGAATCGATGCTGCTCTCGCAATCAACCCGAGTACAAGACTCTCTCCCCCCCCCCCTCTATCTATCTATCTCTATCTCACTCCCCCCTCTCCGAATTACTCCGACGAGAGTGTCTCGTCCTTTCAGAGTCCGTTATTGAAACGTCACGAAAGAAGAGGACGACGAACGCTTTCGATCGATCCGCTCGTACCGAATCTTATTCCGTGTGGGAGGAGGTATTTGTGGCCACGGGCCGTCGCGAGTACGGGATAAAAACTGAGAGAGGTACGTAACGATGGACGAAAGAAATAACGAGCGTCGATGGCGCTTTTTCCAACTATTCGGGTCAAGATGTATTAAATTCTTGGCTCGATGCACCACCTGCCCGATTAGCGATGGAAGCCTCCCGTTTCTTTCCAAGATTTCTGCTCGTTTACTTTTCCAACGAGTGTTTCGTACGAACGGCCAGTTCCCTTTTTTCTTTTCTTTTCTTTTTTCTCTTTTCTTTCCTTATATTTCATGATCCGAATTGCACCGTCGTACTCGATAACCATTAAGGATCTATTATTATCGTTGTTTGGTTTAAGGATTCGTTCGAACGACGATTATTCCTCCGTATAAAAGCCGATAGTCTTCTTTTCATTTCGTTTGATCGCCGTACGATAAAGTTTCGATATTATGTTCTTGTACTCTTCCACGAGCGTGCTCGTTTCATCGTTCATATATTTATAGATTCAACTATGCATTTGGAACGTGTTATCGTTTTAATGCAACGGTAGATGTTTTCGTATCAATTATTTGTTCCTTCTTTTTTTCTTTTTTTCTTTTTACAATTTAACATCGCGATAAGCAACATTAATTTGTTTGACCTCATACGTAAGCACGCATACCCCATCTCATTTCCCGGCAAGGTCTCGCAATACCGCTTGTCTACTACTTCGCTCTTCGAACGACGTCGCTCGCTCGGCGAATATTCGATTCGCGCGTTTTTGGGTACGACGAAAAGAGATTTAGGGGCCGTCGCGACGTCCGAGCTTGTCCGAGACGATGGTTATCTGCGAGTTTTGGCGCGTGTTTGTAAAATTTATAATGGGAGAAAGACAAAGATGGAGCGCGAGAAGGACGTATATAAATGGGGTTCGAACACGTGACGTTAGTCTACGAATCAACGTAATAAAGCACGCTTTATCGTTTTCGGCTCGAAACTCTACGAGCACGCGAGCATGCCCCTTGAATCGTGCGAATTTGCTCAGGACTATGGACGACGGCCGCGTACCATAGTCGGTACGACGTAATCTCGAAACGATATTAAACAGTATTTGCGAAACAATATTTCCCTACGTATTTATCGTGATCGTAACGAAGAAAGGAACGCAATGGTAGTATCGAGTTCGCGGTTTATCGTTGGAACGACGACTTTCGGAGTAGGACTTTCGTTGCTGCCGCTGCTGCGAGAAAGCAGCAGTAGTAGAAAGAGACGAGTAAGTACGAGTTAAAAGTTATCGCCGACGAATAATGCCTCGTCGCATTGCATCGTTCTAAGAGGCATCGCGAGGCTGTGCACCTCAAGACCGTATGGATACAAGGAGGGAGCTAAAAAAGAGGAACGATCTTGATATTTCAATGAATTCTGCTTTGCGAATCCACGAGAGAGCATTCTCGCGATACATCGAGGTTCGTACTTTGCAAGTAAGACACCCTTCGTATTTTTTCGCATCGTCTCGAGAATTCCTCTCCAACGATTTATCGACCCTCGAACTCTCTTTCTCTGTTTCTTCGTCTTCTCGTAGCAGGCCCCTTTTCCAGTCGTTCGAAGAGGCCGAAAACATATTTAAAAAGTACCGAGTGTCGAGACAAAACAAGTTCTTCCTCTTCCTCGAGAGAGGGGTAAAGTCGACGATAAGAAATTTTCTCAAGGGCTTACGAAATAGAAGAGAAAAAGAGAAAGGAAGAAAACGAAAACGAGTCGTTTAAGTAAAGAGGTCTCTAGACGCCCGGTCAAATACATTTTCTTGTAACGTGGAAGTGACGGTGCGATCCAAACGCGGCGAGCTCGAAGGGAGGAGACACGTACGTCCGTAGTTACTCCGCGAAACGCTTTTGCCTCTCGATCAGGTCGTTGATCCGTTCACGGATTATCGCGGACGACGCTCTCACCCACGATCTTCGACATCGGGCGCTTTAAAAGATTCGCTGCAATCGTCTTGATAACGGAAGATTAATAGAGAGGACACGGAGAGGGAAAGAAAAAAGGGCGGAGGTCGAACGAAGGAGGCGAACGCCCGCAAAAACGAACGGGGCGCATCGTAATTCTTTCGCGTAGATTCGTAAAACGACTTCAATCTCGATGTTTTTTTTAAACACGCGCACATATATCTACGTAAACGCACGAATGGACTTGATCTTGGAGTTTGCTACTTTAGGATCGAATTCCGCGAACGTTATTGGTTCTGAACGGACGGATTGTTCGTTTGTCTATTCTTACCGAAGAGCTGACGCGGATTACGCGCGCATCTTCGGCCACTGCTATTACAATTCGCACGAGAGACGTTGCGAGTAACGAACGAGTCTACTACCCATTTTATATCGAGAATGATATCGATGGAATCGTAAACTTTTACGATAAGTTTATCGATCCTCGCAATGCGATGGAATTACATCGTCTAGACACACGTGGGATAGAAAAGAATTTGGATCGACGAGGATAACGAGCTGCTGCTATTCGTTGAAAAGAATCACGATGTCTCGTAGAGAGAGAGAGAGAGAGAGAGAGAGAGAGAGAGAGCGGAAGAAAAAAATAACAGAGATGCGGAGCATGTTAAAACGTCTTCGTACGAGCCTTCTCCTCGAAGTAGTCGACGACAAGTGACAGAACGAATCCAAGAAGTTTTCTCGCAAGTGGTCGGTAGCTCGATCGATAGGTCGACGACCAGTGATAATGGAGAGAGGGAGAGAGAGAGAGAGACGGGGAGAAGGCCGACGGAGGAGAGGTCTCTTCGTGTCGGTCGAACGAAACGAGTCGCAAATCGATATGAAATTTCAATTTTCCATCCCCTCAGATTCATTTCCTCCCTTTCTCCGATGAAGGTGTGTCTCTTGTGCGCGATGGCCGACATCCTCTGTCACTTTCCATTCGATTCCTATTCGATCGTCCTATTAGTTCGCATTTGTATCAGGAAAACGGCTATAGCTAGTCGGTCGGGCATAACGCGCTATGCCTTCGCTTCGCATATATTTTCACATCGTCGTAAATAATATATATATATGTATGTACATATATATATGTACACACACACACACACAAATCCGAGACGATATCGGACAGCGTTGATTTTTCTAGTCTTTGCGATTTTATTAATAGAATCGCGGCTAAACTTGCAAGATCCTCGTTGTTGTTCTTTCGATCGCGTGCAAGAAAGAGAAATAATATAGCATCGTTACGTGACAAGTGTTAGTACAGAGGTTCGACCGGAAGGTTCTTCAAGGTTAATTCGTTGAAAGAGCGAATCGTAAACGGGGTTTCTCTCGTTCGCACTCGGTTTACTCGCCAACCTCGGCTACACCCTAATCGAATGAAAGAGAAAGATATCGTATATTAAATGCGAAAGTTTATAGACCCCGATAACTTCCTTACGTCTTGCCAACCGTCGACAAATACTTCCATTGTTTGGACATTTTCTTTCTTCTTCCTTTTCCCCATTTCGATAGATCGATCGACCTTTGGCATATCGGAATTCAGGTTAAAAAGATATTTATAAGGGCATATATTTATTTAATCGGCTATGTTGCAACGCTCTCGTTCAGGGTTGAGAGAATCTTTTTATTATACGGACAGATTGATGCTCCGCCGTCGATCGCGCGTGAAAACAAAAAGAGTCCCTTTTATCCCGTCCAAGAATGCTCTTGCGATTCTAGGAAGAAGACAATGCACGCGTGTCGTCCTACATCCACATACGTGGCAGGCGTGTGTTCGTTTATATAGGTATGTATCTTTTTTCAGCAGAATCTGATCGTCGAAGCCTGGATCGCGTTCCCTTGGACGTTATCCAACGACCTTCGGATTGCGTCGAGATCTCGAGAGCCAACTAAGGCTCTCTCTCTCTCTCTCTCTCTGATTCTCTAGACCGAGTACGTTCCTCGAGGAAAGTTGGAGGGAGACAACGTTAGAGGGAAAAATAAATAGCAATATCTAGGATTACTTTCGATCGAAAGATAACGAGTACGATGTATTGGAGATTGGAACGATCGCGGATAATCCGATAATACTGATCTCGATTAATTACGTAAACGATTAATCCCCCGAGAGATCGATAAGCAATTATCTTGTCTCTCTAATAACGCTCGGTTTAACTTGCCTACGAAACGAGTTTTCGAAGAATTGATTTGCGCGAAAGAGAAAGCTAAATCGGTGTCGTCTTTCTTCGCTTGGGAAAGCTTTTTCTCTTCGGGAAGTGGGAATCGTCGACGTTGATCGTAAGTAGGCCACAGAGAGTACGAAAGCTCGCGCGTAACTCGTGTCTCGAATCATTCCGGATGGGGAGGGTTAAACTGGGCCACGGTGCGTCGGCCTCGACACCAGAAATATTGTCGACTCTTCCCTCACCTCTCCTTCTTTCTTCTCATCTACGTCAACGATTAGGAGATCGTCGGATTTATCGAACTACAAGCTCGAGAAAGAAACGAAGATGAAAAAGAATGATAAAGCACGGTCGGTCGTCCGTTCGTTCGTCTCGGAAGCGTTCCTTCTTTTCTTTTCTATTTCTTTCTTCTTTTTTCCTACGCCTACCGTTTACGCCATATGGATATTTTTAACTTTTGTAAGGCTTAACATAGCAGGCACGATGGGTGGTATCTCGCCTCGCCTCTTCTATTTTCTTCGCACGAGCAACCTCGCGTGTTACGTGTATCGGCCGGAGAGAGAGGAGGATACAGCATCGCTTCTTCTCTTTGTGCGAGATATAATCTCCTTAAGGAGGTTGAAATTGCTTCAATAAAAAAAAATTCTCCTCCTCTCTCTCTCTCTCTCTCTCTCTCTCTTGCCTTCGATAAAAGCATCTTCGACGCTTCGACTTTCTCTCGCGGATAAAGAATTCTCCGCTATCGGGATGGGATTTGTCGGAGCAATAGGATTTACTTATCGCCTTGGGTGAGAAATTGCGACGAAAATCTTGGCAAGAATCTTCGAAGGAAATGTTCAAAGTGATTTCATTCACTCGTACTATCACCATAATATATAATTTATTATCTCCGTTTGACTTCTTTTCTGGAATTATTCTCAAAGTTAAATCTGTACAGACGTATTTACGCGTTTTTGAAGTCGTGTCAGTCGGACATGATCGGAGATGTTTCGAAGGAGACGATTACCGAGAAACGAAAATTGTATCGGTAGAACGAATAAAAGGATATAAAAGAAATATTTGCAACGTCGCGAGTATAAAACCGAAAAAGATCGAGAAAGAGAAAAGAGGAGGGACGCGACGCGATGGAGCAGATGACGCGTGGTTGGGATTTTTCGCGCGACTCCCACTTCTTTAACGCTCTGCCTGTCTCTCTCTCTTTCTCTCTTGCGCGCGCGCTCTCTTGCTCGTTCGGTGCCTATCTCTTGTCTTCGTCCGTTGAAAGAGGTCGTTGATCTTTCGAGCGAGAGAGAAAAGAGAGGAGCACGTTTGTGGGCATACGGCCTTCGAGCGACCTTGGCAGTGGGACGTGTTTAAAGCGAACTACTTTTCAACGGCTTTTTATCACGGCTACTTAATTTCCGAGTAAAAAGGTCGTTTTCGAGTCGTGCGAGAAATCGTTACGTCCAAGTGCTTTGTACCGGTAGCGCTTACCTCGACTCCCATTATTTTCTCGTGCAGGCCGTACGAAAGCTCTCCTTTCTTCGTTCCTCCGTTCACTTGGTTCCTTCCTAAAGAGGGAGAAAATGTTCGATCTTCGATTTGAAGTGCTTCTCAATTGACTTCTTAACCCGTATTTTAATCGAATAATAAAATGACTGCCAGATGTATCGCAGCATGGTAGGTACTATCCGATATATGCTCCCCGGGATATCGCGAGAAATCGTGAAACGGACAAATTATACCGCAAGTCACGTGTTTATCTTCTATCTCGACAGAGGACCTTTGGCGCTGAGGAAGGTCCGAGGAAGATGGCTGGAGGAAGGAGTGTAGTATCTAGACAGACGAGACATCGTTCTGCACGAAGTTGGCCCTCGTACGATTAGAGAGAATCGAGGTAGAAAGGTGATTGGAAAGGGAGAGGGTGCTTCCTTCCATTCTGAGGATCGAAATGAGCGATCTACAGGCTACCCTCGAGTTCTCCCTCGAGCTCTGCAAGTTCTACAATGTCGACCTCTTTCAGCGAGGGTAAGGAGTATCGAAAGCTTCTTTGATTGCACGATTTATGAAAAGGCTCCAGTCCAGTTCGAGTAGTCGTAGAAATAGAAACGAACGAGTAAACGAGAGAAGTCGCAAAAGTTTCACTTTTATCGTCCTTCCCCTGCGATAATCCTCCGATAGAAATATGTCCGATTTCTGTTCACGTAGATATTACCAAATCCGGACGGCTCTTCGAGTGTCGCCGAAATTGCCGGTCAAGGTGGAAGTCAATCAGCTGCGAAACCGTGAGTGTCCGTCGAGATCAGACTCGGGTAAATGATTGTGAACCAAGAACGATCCGGGTGTACGTGATCGCATCAGATTTATTGGGTCTATTGCTTCAACTTTTATTAGAAATAACTTTTTATTAAGAATATATATTACAAGAGAATAGATAAAACTGAGAGAAGAGATAGAAGTATCAAGTCCAATTAAAAACCTATAATAAGAATAACTTGTGATAAAACGATCACGAGTTTCCCTTCCTATCGAAGAAATCAATTACTCGGGTCTAATCGAATCATCGTCACCCTCACCGTTGGGCAATAGGGGAACGTAAAGACATCGTTTTAGATTCGTTGGAGGCACCGGGCACGAGCAAACGCTTTCCGATCCTGTACAGAAACGAGGAGGTGACACTGGGTACTTCGGTCCTATTTCGTGCCCACGTGCTCGTGCACAGTCACAAGATCGAGGAGGCCCTGTCTCGCACCCACTTCAATCTCGGCGTCGAACTATGGTTCAGCGAACATACACAACCCGGAAACATGGCATGCGTGTCATCGAGGTGAGCACTTTAACGGCTGCCTCTCTTCCTCTCCCCCTCCCCCCTCTCTCATTTACAATCGGTTTATCGCGATCACGATGGAAACACACTCGCGACTCGTGAACTCTCATGGACACACTCACGCACACACGCGTGCACGCACACGTACCCACACATAACTACTCGCACGTATTAGAAACGATACGACGAACGACCGTTCCGATGAAACGGACGAAAATCGATACTTTCAAACAAGTCGTGCACTCCTTTCTCTCTCTCCCCCGCCCCTCTCTCTGTCGCGCTTTTTTTCTTTCATTATTCTCCGTTCGATTCCTTTTCAGGGCATTGCAGCTAAACTTTGCGCCAACGAAGGGCCTCCATTATCATCTCCCGGTACTCTTCGATTACTTTCATCTCGCCGCCGTATCCATCACGATCCACGCTTGCCTCGTGGCGCTTCATCAGCCGTACATCAAGTCGGTATCTCGTTCTCCTTTCTCTCTCTCTCTCTCTCTCTCTCTCTCTCTCTCTCTCTCTCTCTCTGTCTGTCTGTCTCTCTCTATTTATATTTTGATACTCTGTTCATTATCCTTTTCCGTTTCTTACATTGGATTTTTGCGCGCGAACAAACAGGAAAAGCATCCTGCATTATGTTCAGAGTTGGTAAGTTTTCTCTTTGCACCTTTATTTTGATCTTCCCGTTCGACCGATCGACCCGTCTACGTAATTTGTAGCGCACCGCGCGGTGGAAAGCCTTGGTTGCAATTTAAACAGACGGCAGCGAACAGCGAAAACAACGCGACATTCGGGAACGTCGTAAGTTTGTCATCGAGTGCCGACTCGTTGATTGCTCCTTGAACCGAATGCGATTGAATTCTCCTCCTTTTGTTGACCGTAGGAAAGCACGACGAGGTGCGTCGGTTCGGCTACAAGGATGCAACACGCCAGGTTGGTTCAACAGGAAGTGACGAGACTACTTTTAGCCGCTAGGGAATCCCTGTTGAACGACCTGGCCGATCTAGCGAGACTTTTACCCTCTTGGCAGCAAAGGGCACTCGAGCTTGCACAGAATACGCACAAAGAGATCACCAAGGTCGTGTGTTAGTTCGCTATCCAATATCCGATAGGAGCGATCGGTTGATCTAGAAAAAAAATTAACGTGTCGTGTCTGATCTCGATTGCAGATGATGGACACGGAAGAGGCGGATATAGCTCAACTCTGCGCACAAAATATCGTTCTCTGGCAACACTTTCTGGAAGCGTTTTCTGGTCGCGAAGCTGTGCATCAGCATCTCGCTAGGATTCATCATCAGTTGCGAGTAAGATATCGCGACGCGTTTGTCCGTTCCTTTTTTCATCGCACGTTCGTTCTTCAGGTTAAACGCTTCGCGGAGGGTTTCTTCGTGCTGGAAAATCCACGAATGTCGGCGGCGGGCTGTTACGATGCGAATTATCAATCGTATCAGGCTGTGAGCGAGACCGCACGAAGATCGCGTTATCTCGCCTCGCTGCCTCCGTTGCCGGTCCATTGCCCGGAATTGGATGGCGATCTTCATTCGTTGCCTTTAATCTTCGAGGATCAATATGCCGATATGCAACAGAGACACAGAAACAGTAGTAAGAGGAAGACCGTCCGGTTGATACGATCTAGATCGGTTATCGGACGGTTTCTCGTTAAAAAGATATTACGTTCTCGTTAAAGAAATGATACGTTATACGTAGAACGCGTTATCCTCCAGTTCCCAGCATGGACGATTGCAGCTGCGGGATCGCCGCGATTCTGGAATCCAGATCTATGGGTATCTGGTCGCCGAGAAGCGAAGGTGCTGCGCAGGATATCGGAGCGATGCAGGCTCGCTTCGCGACCGCTCCTTCGACGTTACCGGCGAGGCACAGCAAGTCTCTCGATCAGCTTGGCCCCGAAATGCCGCCGTTGCAGCCAAGGGCTTCGCCCAAGACATTACCCAGGTCCGTTCGAGTCTCGATCGATCCTCTCGATCGATCCTCTCGGTCGTTCGAGTGGTACGAGCCAATGAAGACCCTTTATTCCCGACGAGACTTACGGGTATAATTCAATGTTTCAAATCGCACGTCGGCTTTACACAGATCGGTCTCGACGCAATTATTTCCCAAACAACGTGGCGGAATTAGAAATGCGACTCCACCGGCGACGGTTCCGTCGAGAGGAAGGCCAAGGTCAACGGTACCGTCCGGCAACAACACCCTCTTTCCACCGTCTGGACAACAGCAGGCCTGTTCGGCGCCAAACCCATCGTTGAGTTCCACTCCGGTGATACCTCTTCCTCGTGCCAAATCCACGCAGATGTTGGTGCAAAATCGGCAACAAGCCGATCCGCAATCCACGTCCATCGGTTCGCTCCTCGTGGCGATGTTTCCCGAGCTACCGTCGGACACTCGACTCCCTGGCTATCGGCCGTCCGCCAAATCCTGCGAACAGAATCTAACGGTACCCTCCTACGTGAGAACGTTGGACTTGGCCCAGCTGGCTGACTGCTTGAATACCGAGAGCAAATCTTCACAAATCTCTGAAGGTACGATCCCCAAGTTTTTTTCCTTTTTCGTTTTTTTCTTTCTTCCGTTCGCTTTAACTATGTCCATGTTCTTTCCTCGCTTATAAATTTATAAGCGTCGCATCTCATGTATCTATATCTGCGTATATCTACGTTTAGGCGAGTTCGCGTATCGCTTCTTTCAGACTTTCGCTCTTTGGACACCAGAAGGATACGATTGGAGCCAAGGAGTCATCGATTGTTGAACCGTCAAGGCCTCGCCGGTCACGATCAAAACAATCTTCCTCTCGGCAAGTCCGGTGCAAACGTTGACGGTTTCTTGCACGAACAACAGCCTCTTCACACGGCCACTCTCGACAGGATAACGTATCGTGGTAACGCCAGAAAGCAGGCACATCAAACAGGTGGTAAATACAATCAAACGAACGGATTGGAGTCGCGGCGTTACCACACGATCGGGAAAACTAGCTCTGGCCATGGACAACGCAATCGGGAAACGCAGGATTCGATGAACGGTGCCACGCTGACGAGCAGTCATTCGTTGCTGATGGAACCGTTGTACAGAGTATCGAATTACTCCTCGACCACCACGGATTCCTTCTTTTATCGAACGAACGGCATCAGCGGCCGTACTCGCGACGAGACTGATCGACCAAAGAGACCAAAGAGTACCGACAGACTCGTCGACGAGGTCGAGAGGAACGAATGTTGCGAGTTTAGGAGGGAGAGGACGAAAAGGAAAGAGGAGAGAGTGACAAAGTCGCCAAGGAACGGTGTAAACTTGTCGTGTTACATGGAGGAGAAACAACAGAAGCGAGGTCAACGAGAAAAAAGGACGATGGAATCGCCTAACGAGCCTCTCTACGAGGTAATTACGCTCAAAGTCGAACCAAAAAGGGAAACGCGCGTTGAAAGAAGAAGGGACAAGCACGGTAGAAGGCCACATTCCGCTCCCGTTTTGGACACCGAACGTCCATCCGAGGATGGTAGAAAGTGTGGTCATAGGAACAGGAAGGCCGCACCACCGCCTCCGGCTTATCAGGATCCGGCTATGGCGCCTTTGCCCAAGTATCGTCATCCGCCGCCAGCACCTACGACCAGTGTCCTTGAAGTTGAGAATAACAATAAGATCATTCTGAAGGTAATGATAACTTTGGTTCGAATTCTTTTGTTCCGTTTGGTCAGAACCGAAGCGATAAAGAAAAAAAAAAAAAAAAGAAAGAAAAAGAAAAGAAACGAAAGCACAAACTAATATCTGGATTTGACATATCCTTTCCAGGTTGAACCAATAAAGTCCCCGATCGAGATATCGGCTACGAACGGCAGAACGCCATCATCCGAGATTTCAAATACCGGTGAACAGCCGCCCAATGTGAAAAGACTGAGATGTGCCAGCGTTCCCGTGGCACAGAACAAAATCGTAGTCCCACGTAGCGCCGTTTCGCTACCGTGCATGCCGATACGCGATAGCAAAGATAGCCTTAGCAACAATCATCCCGTCATTCCAAATCCCCTTAGTCCGCCGTCCACTCGACCGAGCAGTCCTACAACGAGTTCGAGCTCTAGCAACTTGACGTCCGAGTGTTCAGGTTGGGTCAGCAGCGGCGACACGTCTAGCTCGGAACAAAGGCGAAACGCAAGATTATCCAGTGAACAGTTGCGTCAGAAGCTTTCCAAAATCGTACCTAGGAAAAAAAGTCCGGCAAAGGAGAGTAGTCCGGTCGAACATTCTTACGAAGAAGTTAGATTACCACCACCCAAGATGTTCCAAGACGAGCCACCACCTCCCGAAGAGTTTCGTGATCCACCAGCCCCTATTGACAATCCTCTTTATCACGTGTACGAGACGGTAAAGAGAACTAGGAGTCCCAAGCGGAACAAGACTGCACCCTGTAGTCCTCAACGCAGTCGGGAAAATGCGTACGGTGGTGGTAGGGACATCTGTTTGGATTGTTATCAAGAAGGCAAGGAACTTTTACAGAGCACGCAGGACGACTTGATCAATTTTAAAAAATGCAAGGAGGAGTTTAAGCGACAGATGAGCTTCTCTGGAAGGATTTATAGGTGTGTATTTATTAGCTTTCGAAGATTGTCCTCGCAATGCTCTTGGTCCCTCCGATGCTCTTCCGTCAAACCGTAACGATCCTCTCTCTCTCTCTCTCGAAATTTTAATCTTTTGTTTCTTCCCACTAACGCAAAAATGTATCTATCTGTAATATGGCGTGTTCTGCGTCTCGGATGGATCGAGTCGAGGCGTTTTGGTTCACCGTTTCTAGTTCCTCTCTCTCTCTCTCTCTCTCTCTCTCTCTCTCTCTCTCTCTCTCTCTCTCTCTCTCTCTTTCTCGCTCACTCCAGTCCACCTTTCCGTTCGTATTTTAAGTTCTCTTTATCTACCTTACCCCATCTAGAGAACGCAAGGAAGCGCAGTATCGCTTCCATAAGCGTGCCCGTTCTTTCGGATACGGTGACCTTCTGACCCCGTCGTCGATTCAACCTTTAAGATCGAATGTGCCTCTTAGCGATTACCCAAGCCTGGCCTCGACCTTGCCGTATTTCCACATCAGCGACGAGTATCGCCTCTTCTCGCCGGAAGGTGCTCATCTAATCGTTTGCGTACACGGGCTCGATGGTAATGCGGCTGATTTACGTCTCGTCAAGACTTATCTCGAATTGGGTCTACCCGGGGCACACTTGGACTTTCTCATGTCCGAGAAGAATCAAGTAAGTTTCTATCTTTCCAGTATTCATATTCTCCATTCTTTTTGTTGTACGATCTTGTTGTTGAATAAAATCGTATCGCTTTTAAGGGAGATACCTTCTCGGACTTTGACACGATGACGGATAGATTAGTGGCTGAGATTCGTCATCACATTGAAATATCGGGCTTGAATCCAACGAAAGTGAGCTTCATCGGACACTCTCTGGGGACCATCATCATACGGAGTGCTTTAACGCGACCACAACTTCGGCCACTACTTCCTCGTTTGCATACCTTCCTTAGTTTAAGCGGACCCCATTTAGGCACTCTTTATAATACCAGTGGATTGGTTAACGCCGGTGAGTGAGATTATACTTTAAACGGGGACGGTTTGCAACGCGCGATACTGACATCGATGTCGTTAGAAAAAAGTGTACATACATACATATACATATATATATATATATATATATATATATAGGTTTGTATGTATGATGTATACGCGCGCGCATACACATCTTTTTGTACATCTTTTTTATATATCACTAGGTATGTGGTTCATGCAAAAATGGAAAAAGTCCGGATCGTTGCTTCAACTGGCGATGAAGGACGCGCCAGACGTCAGACGTTCCTTCATGTTTCGTTTAAGTCAGAAGAGCAATTTGCAAAAATTCAAGCACGTACTCTTGTGCGGAAGCGCCCAAGATCGGTACGTGCCGCTTCACTCGGCGAGAATAGAACTCTGCAAGGCTGCCGTACGTGATCCGTCCGATCAAGGTATTCCAATATCTCCCTCTTTTTTCTTTCTCTCTCAATCGAGTATTTTATATATACAGGCGCGCGCGAATATATAGATGTGTCTATCTATGTACTATATTTAATCGAATTCATGAGTTTTCTTATTCGTAGGGGCAGCGTATCGCGAGATGGTGCATAATATACTCTATCCCGTGATGTCGGCATCCGGTGTGAGCTTGGTCAGATACGATGTCCATCATGCGCTTCCACCGACAGCAAACGCTCTGATCGGTCGAGCAGCTCACATCGCCGTCCTTGACTCCGAGCTTTTCATCGAGAAATTTCTCCTCGTTGCTGGTCTCAAATATTTCAGATAAGGAACGGGCAAAGCTTCATTCGCGGATGAGAGTACGGTCACGGCCTGATGTGTACTCTAAGTCATAGAAGCCAAAGAATGACAAACAACAAAAAGGGACAAGAGAAATGAAGTATATATGACGGTATCTTGGTGTAAAGAAAGGAAGAGAGAGAGGAAGAGAAGAGATTGACAAAGAGAGAGAACGGCGCGATATCGTCGCTTCTTCAATAGCTAGTCCGTTTCTGATCACAAGTATGAGAGACACCGCATGATTATTGATTAGGTAGTTCGATTAACGACGAAGAAAAAAAACGATTACATTTTAAAAATAAACGATTTTCCCACGGTCGCATCGGTTCGAAAATCTTTCGGCCTAGTTCGAGATCGATCGAAGATTTTTAGGAAAGAAAACAAAAACCAAAAAAAAAAGAAGTCACGAACAAAAATTATCGAGAATCATCGACGGATCCTCGTAACGCCAATTTCATCGATATATCGCGACGAAAAATCATACATACCTATATTAATTGTAAGACCATCGAACGAGATTGGTCAATTGGTCGGGCAAGTGTGCGTCGCAATGTACGTTCTTTCGTTTCTTCTTTTCCGTACGCTCTTTTCCATTTTTCTTCTTTCTTTCTTTTCAGAAATTTCAAGATATCGACTCGCGTCATTCGTCGCGATACACTTGCCGCGTATTAAAATATATAGACGGTGTTTCGCTGACTCTCAAACTAACATAAGAGTTCATCGTGAATCCGCTAATGATATAAACATAATTTATTATAATTTTCATACACCCGTTAAACGTTTATACAAAGACGCGAACTTTCACGACGTTAATCGAATGTTGTATTCAATAAATATTCGTAGTTCCGTAATTCTCATTCTATATTTTTTTATTGAAGCCTCAAATATAATTTCTCCTATAAGTTTTTGTCAATGAAGTTACGGGTAACTCTCATCGTAAGAGTCAGCGATTCGCCGCATATTTAAAAGAAAAGAAAGGAGAAAAGTTAAAAAAAAGTAAATAAAAAGAAATAAAATAAAATATAAAATAAAAAGTACGCGAGAGAGAGAGAGAGAGAGAGAGAGAGAGAGAGATAATGCGAGAAAACGTATTGTCTAGTCGTTAGGAAAGTTATGAAACGCATGTCAATTGTTACCCTCAGATAAGTGTGAGTGCGTCCCGTGCGTGTAGAGAGAGGATGGATGATCCAAATAAGAAAACGAAAAAAAGGACGATGGACGAAAAGAAAAAAAAATGAACATAGAAAAGACAACACGAATTGGAGTATTATGTTCGTGCGATTTTCGTTGGTGTTGCACGGCGAAGAAAATGTGCATAATTCGATTAGAACTTTCGAAGGAGCTTAACGCGAATGAGCTTGACGAACGAGCTTGCGAACGAAGAATACATGTCGCGCTAGAAGAAGATGAAAGGGCGTTCTATTTGCGTGCGAAGAAAATGGAAACGTATTTAAAAGAAGAAAGGGAACGAAAGAAAAAAAAAACGTTTCAGGTATATGAAATCCCTCCAGTACTAGATCTCAATTGCTCGTAACAATCTACGAAGAATTATAATTAATTAAATAACTCGACCAGCGGACGTTCTACAAAAGGAAATACGCCTATTATACGATCGATCAATCGTCGTCGGAATGAGAGTCGTGCGCGCGCCAGAGGGAGAGAGAAACAGAAAGAGAGAGAAAGGGAGGGAGGGAGAAAGAGGGAGAAAGCGAAAAAGAAAAACATATATAGAATTAATTAATAAAGAAAGAAAAATGAAATGGCGTCGTAGTGTACATCATCGTCGTAGCTTGTCGATCATTATCATATAATTAACTTTTAATTAATTATCGCTAAGACTCTTTACAAGACTCTTAAGTCGTTGGTGCTAAGTATGGAAATCTTCATTTCTTTCTTCTACAGTCACTATTATTCATTTATATATATATATATATATATATATATTCAAGATCAATTTGTTCCGCTTTTTAACCTAATATTAGAAGCGTCGGGTGAATTCGATGCGTGATGATATATTGTTCCTTTTTATCGCGAATGTTTAACGAAACAGAAAGAGAGACTCAACCCAGTGGAAATTGACCGCGAACTTTGATCGATTTCTTTACGATAGATTAAGTAATTTTTGCAACCCAGCATATTTCCTTTTTCCTTTTTCAACGGGCTGGTATCCCATATAAAAAAAAAAGAATAAAAGAGAAAGACAATGCACGTGTGTGTTTTTGCGTGTTTATGCGTGTATGAAGGAAAGAAAGAGAGAGAGAGAGAGAGAGAGAGAGAGAGAGAGAGAGAGAGAGAGAAAGGAAGAAAGAGAGATAATTATTATACGATCATCTATGACAAAAAATTATTGACGATTTTTAAGAGGCATTAACAATAACGATAATTACATATTAATTAATTATGTGAACGAATCGATTATTATAAATGAATTTGTTGGAGCGTAAACAAAATTTCATTTTCTCGATTCGACGAAATGCAAACCGCTCTCTTTTCGTCGCATTGCATTGTAAAAAAAAATACGGTGACTGCCAGAAAAAAGGAAAAAGAATAAGAAAAATACAAAGAAAACATAGGTAATGTTGGAAAATGATCTTTGAGACATAATTCCATTCACTCATTGTGAAACTATGTGCCACAGGAATCTTCGTCAAAGTCCTAATTGATTACTCGTTCGTACATGAGTCTTTGCATTTGTAATCGTATCGAGAATTAACATGTGTGTACCTTGCGAATTAACTTTACATAAGTCCATATGTGTATACACACACACACACACACACACACATGTATGTATGTATGTATGTATGTACATATATATATACGTGATTTGTGTATTTTTTATTTTCTTATCATTATACGTACGCGTGGCACAATTTTTCTAAAATCTCGTTTTGACGAGGACAAAGTTGGGAAAACTGCCAACAAAGACACGATCTAACGATAGGTTCTAACGATCAATCGATCGATCGATCGATATACATGTGTGTATATGTATATAAGCACACGTAGTTATATCATTTAACCGTGAAAAAAAATTTACATTCGCAATTTTAGAAGGATTTACTTGACGGATTTCTCGGCAGTAGAGCGAGCGCGTCATCAATTTTAATCTGATTTCTTTTTTTACGAGCGTATGTGCATCGATTGTTACATCATTTTTTAATTACGAAAATCGACCGAACGACAAACGATCGGCGTGTTCGACATTACGTTAGATCATTTTCGAAATCTTATAATCGACAAAGAAAAAAAGAAAAATATGAGGAAACACGCCTGACTCGTTCGTCCGTTGACTAATGTGTATTTTTTAATTGAGTTTAATCAATGAGATCAGCAAGTATTTGTCAATGCAACTATGTATGCTTTTGTGGAATAAGATCGTGTATCGTGCGAGAGGGATTAGAGAGAGAGCTTGAGTGAGTGACAGAGAGAGAGAGAGAGAGAGAGAGAGAGAGAGAGAGAGAGAGATGCACAAGAAGAAGTAAAGAAGTTTGTCGTTAAAGGAGAAACACCAATGAAGAAGTAACAATGTATACACTATACATAATATATGAGTACATATGAGAAAAAATGAAATAAATCTATACATAAAGAGATAGATTAATATAAAATCTCGATTTATTAATGAAGGGGATCGGCCGCATCCCAACAACCTGATTTTTATTTTCAACTTACTCTATACTTTTATATAAAAAAAAAAAGGAAAAAAAGAAAAAAAAAGAAAGAAAGACACATTTATATAGTTTTATTAATAGGATTAAATCTCTCTCTGATTACATAACAATCACGATAACGAACAGAATCGGAAGATACGCGTGCGAGAATAAAAATTCGAAATAATTTTCACCATTTCGTTTTTTATATCTTCGAAATAAATATGTTTGAAACACTATAGATAAAAATCATCGACACGCGTGATAATCAGAGAAATTAAAATCGTATATACACGCATGAAACTAACGTGTTTCTTGTAAATTTTACAAACGTTAAAAAAAAAAAGAAAAAAGAAAAAAATAAAAAGACATCAATATCGCGTAAAAAATTGGCTAAAACGATAAATTGTTAAATCGATTGATGGATAAAAATTTGTAAAGTTATTCGATCTTGACTCATTTGTAGAAATGTTGCTTTGTTTCCTATTAACGATATGATCGTGTGTGTGTGTGTGTGTGTGCGTGCGTGCGCGCGCGCGTGCACGTGTGTTCGTGTGTGTGCGTGTGTGGAGAGGTATGCGCGTGCGTTTTTTTAATTTCTTGAAATAATTATAAATAGTTAGAAAGGATAGCGTTCCGTGCTATTCGACGTTACGAAAGTCCTCTGGCGCCTCGTCGTCTTCCTCGTGAAAATTTGCAACAGCACCCTCGGCCATACCGTCAATAGGTCCAGCAGCATCCATACCGACCGCTTCGTCTATGATCATAGCAACGTTCGTCTCGGCAGGACCTTCTCCAGCTTGATCCGGTTTTCCACGACCATTCGAAGTCGCTTGTCCTGAATATCGACGAGATACTTTTAACAATAACTCGAATATTCCAAAAATATAAGAAAGGGAAAAGGTTATAGAGGAATGGAAGATAAAATAAAATAAAATAGACCAGTCCTACCTTGACCAAGATCTCGCACTTTGCTGAGGTAGGAATACTCTCGTGCGTTTGAGAGACCCGATATCACGCAGGCACTGAGTGCACTTCGATTGAGATTCATCGGCGACGCGTCGTACCACTCGTTGCTATCCGCATCGTAACACTCAACGTAGGCAATAGTGGTCGTACCTGGTAAAGATTCTATTTCTCATTTCGACCATTAAAGTCGATCATCTAGGTGTCAAGTGACTCTTTGACTCACCATTGAAACCTCCAACGACAAAGATCATATCGTCGAGGATCACGGTAGCAAAGTTACTTCGTGGACTGAACATTTCGGTGACTTCCTGCCAATCCTCGGAGTTGTTAGGACTGTAACGTTCTCCTAAAAGGAGATCAAGGAGATGGCTAGAGAAAAGTAGAAAGGACAACCTAATTATCGCTCGGGTTTCGAATATCGAAGAAACTTTCACCGGAACTTAGCCTAATGAAGCCGTTGAAGCCGCCCAGAGCGTAAAGACTATCTCGAAAAGCAACCAACGAGACACCGGATCTAGGACTGATCATGGATCGAATGTAACTCCACTGATTGCTTTCGAGATCGTAGACCTCGGCGGAGTCGAGGATTTCCTGACCATTGAAACCACCGACGATATAAATCTTATTGCGGAGTGCAGCCGCGCTGGCATCCGAGCGTTGTCGATTCATCGGCGGAATCATCTCCCATTGATTTTTCTGTGGCTCGTATCGTTCGGCCGAGTTCATTCTGGTTCTTCCATTGTACCCTCCTAATGCGTATATCTTGCCACCTTTTGCAAAAAAGGAGGGCTCTGTTCGGGCTACTCGATATTTGTACTTTCGCGTAACTTACCGTGTGTGCAAACGCTAACGTAACACCTAGCATGGTACATGCAAGCTCGTTCACGCCATTCCTTCGTCACTGGATCGAAACATCGGACGGTATTAAAGTGTTCGTTCCCATCAAATCCTCCAATCATGTAGATGAGATCGTTGAGAGCGCAGATCCCGTGATAAGCTCGTGGCGTCAGATCCGTGCTTACTGATAGAAACCATCTGTCAGCTCTGAAGTTTACACAGTTGAGATTTATACAAAGGTGTTATATGATTTTTAAGGCATAGGTTACGCAGATATTTTCTTCGCAATCCTTGTCGTTCCCTTTTTTTTTTTTTTCATTCCCTTCATTCTTTCTCCAGATCTTCTCTTTATTTTACTACGGCCAATCGTTTCGTGACGATGTGACCAGTTTTACCTCGTGTCGTAAGTCTCGACGAAACTAGTCGGTGAACCGGCACTCCACCCACCAATCGCAAAAAGGATTTCGTAGGGTACTCGTGGTCTCGACAATGGGTTCTTCATGTCGATTTCTCCGTTCTGTTTGTTGTCTTGTTCGGTTAGGTAAGCTTTTGCTGACTGCAATGTTCGTTGACAGGTCTAAAAGGAAAATAAAATGGAAACGTTTCAAATTCGTTTCGGACGTGTTTATTCCCTTTGCATTTTACCTACTTCGTCTTCCCGAATGAGTTTCCAATTGAGGACATTATCAGCGAAATAATTGTAACTCATTGATCCATAACGGATACATTCCAGTAACTTTGCCACGTGAATCTTCCTTTCCTCTACTTTATACTCAACCCAGGTTTTAACGGCCTCGAATACTATCTCCTCGTTTTTCACATTGAGTTCGTCATCCTCTAATATTGACTCCAATTCCTCCGACTGCAATTCCTTGAACTCTGAACTCTCATAAAGTATTTGTTTGAAGTGATGACGAATGTATCTTCGGCCTTTCTCTTCGAGATCCCGGCAGAAATAGTGACGTGCAAATTTAAAGATTCCTACAATCGTATAGAAGGGAGTTAGGATCGATCAACATTTCTTTTCAAGTCAAAATCCTGTCGCATTAACCTCGCGTACCTAAACAATTGTCCGGCTTGAGTTCTTGCAAGAGAAATTGACAACAGAGCTGGACAACACCAAGGACCTCGAACTGATCTGCCAAAGGTAAGAGCTGCTCTACGTTGTCCGCGTTAACGTTGCAGGTGCCGGTATAAGCATAATCGAGGATCAGAGCGAAGATTTCACTGGGTACCGAGTCGATAACTACCTCGGTAGTCTCGCTCTTTCCACCCTTGAGACTATTGGTGAAGAGGGCTTTGAAGTAAGGACTAACCGCGGAAAGTATGGCTCGATGAACAGGAAAAAACTGGTCCTTGGCACATCTGATGGCACCGTCGCAAAGCTGTCGATTCGCTCTGAAAGTAAATCGTTCGTTGATCGTGCGCACTGTCCTTTTTAAGAAGGAGAAGAAGAAGAACAGGAAGAAAAAGGAAAGAAGGAAGGGAAGAAAAAAGAGAAAAGCTCCAAGATATTCTTTATTTGTATAATAGATATTATTCGGTGTATTATTCGAGTATCCCCGTTCGCACGTATCATCATTCGATGCATATCTATGTTAGCTTATGGAGAGATAATCCAAGTCCACGCCGCTAGGTCGGTCTAGATAATAGCCTGAAAAAATAACCTAAGTTCCGACCAGACAATTGGGAACTCGACCAGGGCGTAATTGGAGGGGAGACAAACGCACTTCCTCACTCTGGCGGCCTGTTTTCTCTTGCACTGTTTCAGTGCAAGAACAGCGGCAGTACGAAAACGACGTCTCGTAATATTCGACTGAGCAACGATAGCTTCCTGAGCGTCATCCTGACGTAATTGTCCATCGGCTCGTGGCCTTGAACCGAGTCGTCGACCTGGTAACGACGAAAGCAACGGCCGGAGGATTAGCAATGGATTTCGTGCTGGTCTTCCTCTACTTGCTCCTCCTCGTCGCCGAAAAATTCCTCTCAAATCTTCCTCCCTCGAATCCTCTTCGCTCTCGTTATTATCAAACCCTGTCCAAACGTAACCGCGGAGACTCGCGGCCATGACAGACGAAGGCCAAAAATTTCCACATTCGAGTTTGCCTGATTTTACTCCTAGCTCGATCGATCGTTCGATCGCGGCTGAGAGAGAATCGTTAATCGAATTCGACTCGTATCGTACTTCCGACTGCAGTTCTTCCATTTTCAATAAATATCATCGAAATGAAGAAATTTATTTTTCTCTACTTCTTTTCTTTTCTACCACTCTTAGGTAGTAAATTATGGAACGAGAGAGGGTGGCCGACTCGGAACAATCTAAAAACTTCCTAAGGTTGGACACACGGATGCAGACGCGTACTTTCATTCGAAGAAAAATATCATCGTTGAAACGTTCCAATTTCAAACGTTCCAACGATATTTCATTTCGTTTCTACAATGGAAAAATCAATTCTCAATCGATTCTCCTCGAACGCGAGACGGATCAAACTACATTCGAATTAAGAAATTCTTTTCACGTATGTACGTGAAACGTTACTACGTTTATCAGGAAAAAAAAAAAAAACCGACAAATTTATGATTATTGAAAATATTAATTTCCACTTTAGCGAAACAAAGAGCTTACGAATAAGGTTTGCGTTCGAAAATGAAGGTGGCAGGTTCTCGTTTCAAGGGCGGGGTCGATGTCGCTTTCTCCCCCTTCGAAATGGTGAATCCCTAACTTTAGGATGGCCGAGGGGTACAGGGAGGAGGAGCAGCATTGGATGGAAGGTTAAGGGCTGTCTAGAGGGCGCGAGTCGCTTACGCAGCTCGTACACGCACACACGTGCGTCACAAGTTGGCACGCAACCCCGCGCCAATCAATATCCAGCTATATAGGGTGTGTGCGCATTCACTTGCCGAGGGAATTTAGGCGAGTCTCGATCTTCCAGTAGGAACCCGACCACCAACCACACCTCGTTGAAGCCTGGAATCTCGATACTCGTGCGTGTTTGTTTCTTCCTCTCTTTCTCTTTTCCTCTTTTCGTCTCTGTACGCGCGCGCGCATATTCTACGTACGTGCGTGTGTACGCGCGTACTCTATCGAGAGACACGTTTCGTTTTCGTTCCAGTCTTTATCTTGGCTTCTCGAGACGGGAGAGCCAGCGGGATTTTGAAGGTATAAAAATTGTCTAAAGATAACGAAAAGGGAACTTCTCGCGCTACTAAATTGCGTTTTGTGTATTGCCTCGATTTTACCTTATCTCCTTTAATTTTTTTTCTCGTTTATTTCATTTTCTTCTTTATAAAGATGTTTTATCGAGGTTTTCCCTTTTTCACCTTTACGGAAGAATCAAGTTCATCCGAGTGAAGTTTAAATTAACGTTTAAATAGCGTTTAAATCGATCTTTTTATTTTTATTTTCGATCGAAAGAAAGTGACACGATTTGATTTTTCATCTCCGAAAGTATTTAATTTTTCTTTTTTTTTTTTTTCAACATTGTAACGCGAACCAAACGAACAATATGTTCTCCTTTTTACGACGAGACGAAGCAAAAGAAACGAGGGAAAAGATACGCGATCTCTCAATCGGCGAGTCTTATTCTAAAGGGACATACACGTGTCAACCGGCAAAGAACTTTGTATACGCGCTATGTTTGACATGTGGTGCGTGTGGTAAAACGCTTAGAGCTTCGACTCGTGTATCAACCCAGACTCACGCATACGCACGCACGCTACGTCTCTCGTACATACGTAGATACAAAAACCTCGTAGGGGATTCGCAGTGGGAGATGCATGGAACGGGAAGGAACGAAGAAAGAAGGAGTAAGCGCGTGCGGTAAACGACGCTTTCAAACTAAATTCAGTGACTCATGTACTTACTTACGACACACGCGAGGAGTGAGCGAGTGAATACGAGAGAGAGAGAGAGGGGGGGGGGGTAGTACTTTTGTACGTGCTTTTGTTCCATTCCACCCTGAATGACGGCGCGCTCTCTATCTTTCACGATAAATCGAAACGTTCGATAGTACCAGCAAAATCAACTCGTCGAGAATCAAATCCAGAGTTACGAATCGATATCTCGTTACCCGCGATAATGCGGCAAGCATTGTCAAGGCCGAGCAACGCGAATCTATCGCAGCCAAGTTCATTGTCAAGTGACTTGGATTGATCCACAATATTATACCATATTAACTGTGCTTCTCTGTACACTTGTTTTTCCCTGTTTAGGGAGAGGCATTACGATTCAGGACTAGGAACTCGATCGAAGGATGGAAGTTAAAGGGCGAGTTGCCCTGGTAACGGGGGCTGCTTCCGGTATCGGAAAAACTTACGCCATCGAGTTGTTGAATCAGGGAGCCAAGGTCAGCGAATAACGATACTTGTTTCTTTTGAAGATTCTTGATATCTGTGAAGATAGTTAGAAATCCGAGAATACAATCGTAATTGTAGATACTTGTATGTCCATGATACTATATTTAGGACGGACAATTAACAGAAAGTGAAAGGACGTTTGGAAACAGCGTAATGTCTCTCTTCGTTTCTGTAATCATTTAGATCTTATCAGACCTTTCTATCGATTTGTCACAGGTATCGATTTGTGATATAAACAGTACGGAAGGCGAGAAACTGGCTGACGAACTGACCGTGAAATACGGAAAAGATCGAGTAATATTCTCCCAATGCGATGTCACAGATTATCCACAATTTGAAGGTAACACCATCACGTTCGTGAGAAAGAAATGTGCCATGGATGATTTTTCTCTTTAACGATCTCTTTTCACAGCGTCGTTTCAAACAACAATCGCTGCTTTTGGACATATCGACATAGTCATCAATAATGCCGGTATAATGAATGATCGATTCTGGGAACTCGAAGTCGACATCAATCTTGTAAGTGAATATTTTCCCTTAAATAACAATCAAAAGCGGCAATTATATAATGAGGAACTTTATATACGGCGTATCTCGTTGTTGAAATCTTTAGAACGGTGTGATACGTGGCACTCTCTTGGCTCAACGATTTATGGGTACGGATAAAGGTGGACAGGGCGGTATAGTTGTAAATACCGGAAGTAATATCAGTATCAACCCCTACGTCAGCGTGCCCATCTATTCGGCTACAAAGGCGGCAATCGTTAGTCTTACCAGAGCATTTGGGGTGCGTCGATATGGAAAGTTTAATCCGAATATAGACGAGGAATATCATTTTTATTATTTCGATTATTAGATATATTTAATGTAACATTCGTTATTGCGAATAGGATCAGTATCACGTGGAGCTAACGGGCGTCAAAGTGATGGCACTTTGTCCAAGCGCCACGGACAGTAATTTGGTGACAGATGTTGGCAAACAGTTACTTTCGCCACGATATCAAGACGCCTGGAGTCGAGACACTGCTTCTTCTGTTCCGCAAAAGTGAGTCAAAATTAATAAGTGTCGATAATTAATCGAAACGAATTTGATAAATGATACATATACTCACTTACTATTTTTATCAACAATATATTCCCAAGTGGATACGTATTCGATACAAGATATTTTTTGTCTTTTCTAATTTTTTTTTTCTCTTTTTTTTTTCCAGAGCGGAGCACGTTGCCAAAGCGTTGATTCATATTTTGAGTATGGGCAAAAGCGGAAGCATTTGGATGGTCGAGAACGGTGAACCACCTCGCGAAGTGAACTTTCCAAAATATTAAATAATTTACTTAAGAGAGAATAATAAAAAGATAAGTTTCAACGCGTCCGTCTTGCACGACACGTGATTCTTCCTCGCTTTGACCACAAGATAACTATGCCGTACCATAATATTACGTATAATATTGTATCGATTTTATAGTCGAACACTGCCGAAATCGTAAGTTCTCGATCGAACTCTGTGACGATCACGCTCAGGATCACGATTACGATATGGTCGATTGATGTTCACTCGATCATCATGTCGAGAATCGATCTGTCGACATTTTGTACGTTTTTACTCGTTCAACAGACCTGTAAGTAGCACCACTCCGATAAAATTAGCACGCTAGAATCGCGTCGATCGCTTGATCATTAACGGATACGTCCGTTGATCATTTGCTTTTCAAAATGGGAAGGTGTGTGTGTGTGTGTGTGTGTGTGCGTGCGTGTGCGTGTGAGAAGGAAAAAAAGAAAGCGATTGATAAAGGAAGTATATACTCGTAAAATAAGTAAATAGGTACTACTCGTCCATCGAGCGTTGCCGAAGATAAAAACATAAAGTAATAAGAAAGCGTTAAATATATATGACATTTTTCTATGTATTTTTGCGCCAGAATAAAAGACAGCAAATTTGAATAAAGGATTGGGCCAATTAGCGAGGCCTGACAAATAAAACTCACAAATCGCTTCTTGAGATTCGAAGCATTCTTACCGTACCATAGGAAGCTCATTTTTTTACTTGCAAAATAAAATATGATAACAAATCATTCATATCGTTGTTAATAGCATTAATAACTTGTGAATAATATCGATGATGCTTAAGATCGACAGACTAATGACCTTAAAGATCGAAGCTTTATAAATAATAATAATTAATCATCGAAAAGCGATCAGACTGACTTTATAATTTTGATAGTTATTATATGTATAATATCATAATTGCTTTATCGACAATTCGACCGCATATTTACATACACGACCTACATGGTTTCAAACCTTGAACGAGTCTCAAGGATTGAGGATTAAAATTGATTATTTTTTATTGTCAATTTTAATTTCTAATTTCATATGTTGTTATTTTCAATATATTATAACATAGGTAACGAGCAAGATTTAAGAGGATGAAGGACGTTCAAAACAAATACGTACATACGTATATATACATGCATACATATATACATACATACACTCACGCACCCACATCATACATAGACACATACATATATACGTATATATGTATATTACGTATTCTCGATCGACGAGATAAAGAAAAAAAAAAATATTCGTAGATAATGGAAACTATTGTTGGTTTGTTTGTTATGATTTGCTGAGAATGTATGTTGCAAGCTTTGCCAATAAAATCGCATAGCTTTTTAAGAAAATCGAAAAGAAGAATAAATCCTACTCGTCTTTTTTTCTTTATTTTATTAAGAAAACTCGATCAAACGTAAGACCTGACAAATTAAAGTCACACGATTATTAATTTATTACACTTTCATTCGTAAACGATATTCTTTCGATGTAAAAAAAAAACTCTCCCATATCATTTTCCACATTTCAGGAAGTTTCTAACTTGTACTGGAAAGAGTTAGAAAATTTGATTTTTTATCCATTGATTTAACAAAAAAAATTAAACAATGAAAAATACAAAAATAAATTTAAAAATTTTGATCGATTATAGTAAAACATACATTGTTTGCTAAAAACAGTATTCCATACCTATACGTATACGTTCTGTATATCTAATGTTCAACGTATATCAGTATATATAAGAAACGAATTAAAAAAAAAATATATATATATATATACATATATCAATTTCTTTGTCGCTTTTATTTTGTCACGAACATTTAAATTATTCAATGAACATCTTAAGTTTGCGTTCATCAATATTGAAATGTGTGTGTGTGTATAAAGTATATATTTGCCGCTATAAGATTCACCAATAACAAAAAAATTATTATTCTGGGAAAAGTTTAAAGCGTTATGAATGTCTCGTGCAATTTGAGTTTCATTACTAGCATAGTATTTATCATTCCGAGTGAAGCTATATCCAGTGCCAACTGGATTATCAATGTAAATTAAGTTACGAGAAATGCTTAAGAAATATAACACTTACACGATGCAAGCGTTGTCAGAGTCGTTCGTGGTAGATAAAACACGTCCAGATAGCTGCTTGGAGGAACGAATACTGCGTACTAACACACGTTAGTAAGGACGACGAATGGGGGAAAGCCAAGGTTGATCTCTCCGATCGTCCCTTGTTTATTTACAAATACTTTTCACTACAAGACTTTCCAAATTCTCCGAATTGTACATGGTACATACACACATGTAGTAATAACAATTTATCACGCTCGACTAGTTTTTCTTTCGTTGCTTGCTAGAAACAATAGGTAGAGTGTCTTTTAAGCTATTAGCTATATACTAATGTTATCTTTCTCTTTTTATTAAGAGCCCCTTGTATGTATTTAAAAAGAGACAAACTTACGTGTGCGTAACGAGACTTTGCTACAACGACAATTTAAATGTTTTAAAATTAACCTTAACCTTTATCTTTATGCGCGTATTATTGTCGAGAAAACATCACTTTGACACGATTTTTTCAAACAAAACGAAGCGTGCATTCGAAAGTTCGGAAGAATCGTATTCTTACTCGAATATTCATCTTTAAAACGATCTCGTTCGTCAGAATCGTTAAAAAATTATATTTGTACTCATCATTGGCGTAAACCATCATAAAACAACGAGTGATAGACAGCCCTAACCTTAAATAATTTATAATTTCGATTACTTTACATTCGTTTAGACACTGTACGGTGTATATGGAGTATATCTAATCTTTAAACAATAGTAGATAAAATCGCGAGATATTCGTTATACGCGTTTTAATAAGAAATTTCATATATATTCTTTCATAGATCTCTTCCCACGATCTCGTCACGTTTTATGGCTTTTTTATATCGATTTCTCTTTATTTTGTAGAAATTTAATATCGTTCTTCCTTTGAACTTGTTTTTCTCTTATTAACACTTTTTATGCTGTTAAGTATTTCATTAAAATAACCTTAACTTAAAATTCCAATAATCTATAATTCTCGATCTCGCGGTTTTCGTCTACGCGTACTGTCAACAAAAACGGACCTTTAAACGAGTCGGATGGTTATTCCCTCTTTCTAAAAGCAGAAACTTCAAAATCAATACTTTCCTCGTACTAACATCGGAAATAATATACATTTATATGAAAAATAATCGTACGCGGGCGCACGAACATTTTCCTTACAAATATATTTTCACGTTTACGAGCTTTATTTCTACAGATATCAAATCGAAATGATTAATTTTCACAGTTTGATGTAGCAAGATATCCGCTTAGATAGTTTTTAATTTCGTATATCATATTTTTAATGTTTCCATATTTTTATACAAATAGATCGAAACAACAAGCACGTGGGGAAGCCATTAAAAAGATGACGTAATGCGTACTCGCGACGGTCCATAGCTGCCTTCCTGTCGCTTAATCCGCCATTCTAAATTCGCACGCGTCGCAACCGAGCTTCGTCCTCTCATTAATTGTAATTAATTAGAATATTTTATGTAACGTACACTCTGATTTTATATATCGATCGAATGCCGAAAACGCGATTTCCGCGGGTGAATTTATTAACATCGATCACGCTCAACTGCGAAATATAACTTATTCTACTTAACGTTCTTTAACCTAATATAACCATATAGCAATCGTTATCTATCTATGATAGAATGAAATATGACGTTCGGAATTTTCGTCATCAGTTTTACTTATCTATAGTAAGAGATGGTATTCGACGCTCGATGAAAACTGGTAAGCAGTAGTTGACAAATGTTGTTATTTATTATCACTGTACTCTTTACGAGAATGTTTAATTAATTGTATGTTTACCTTTTCAGGACGTATGCATTGTGACTTTGTTCATTATGGTTAACGGTATAGTGTGGCGTATGTACTTGGAAATATGCAAGATAGATTTGGCTAAACGGAATTGACATCTTCCGTTTAAATTTATACTTTCATTCTTCGATTAATTAATGTTCTTTTATTGAAACTTTCTTTGGTCCTTTTCTTTCAGTTATGGATCTTTTTATTGAATGTGTTGTACATATATCGAATAGCTGAGGATTCTGAATTCATTCTACTTTCATAACATTCTTGTAACTTTATTTCTTTAATTTTGCAGTAATGAATTTAATGTGGATTCTTTCAACGTTTATTGTTGACTTGTAATTAGTAATGGACATCATCGGAATAAGGAATATCGAGGCATAAGACTTTTATTTCATTCAATGATAAATATTTACTGAAAATCGAAGATGTTAAGTTTTATATAATCGTATAAATTGCATCCTAGAACTACGAATTCTTCTATTGTCAACTGGACATAATTGGAAATTTATGTGCATGGTAAACGATCACGATTATCATTCATAAACTAAATATATTTTATTCTTTACTTTTTACCAAATACACAATTACAATTAAGCGGATAAACTATTCTTTTTTTTATGAAGTTTAAATATATTACACAGAGCACATTTAGTATTTTTTAAATTAATCCTCATTATAAAAGTTTTTTATTTTTATTTATAACCTATATATTAAAAATCGATAAGAAATTTAACAATTATAATATCATAGAGTGTTTCCATCTCTCTCTTTGAATTGCACAGATGATGTACGCGCATATGCGACAGTCCAAGTTACGAATGTCTTGCAACTTGAATTTCATTACTAGCATAATCTTTATCATTCCGAGTGAAGCTATATCCAGTGCCAACTGGATTATCAATGTAAATTAAATTACGAGAAATACTTAAGAAATATAATACTTACTCGATGCAAGCGTTGTTAGACTCGTTCGTCGTCCAGATAAAACACGTCCAGAGAGATGCTTAGAGGAACGAATACTGCGTACTAACCACGCCTTAGTAAGGACGACGAATGTGGGAAAATCGTGCCACGGTTGATCTCTCCGATCGTCCCTTGTTTATTTACAAATACTTTTCACTACAAGACTTCCCCAATTCTCCGAATTGTATACACGTACGACGTATATATACACACGTAGTAACAACAATTTTTCACGCTCGACCAGTTTTTCTTTCGTTGTTTGCCGGAAACAATAGGTAAAGGAATCTTTAAGCTATTATCTATATACTAATGTTATCTTTCTTTTTCTACGAAGAGCCTCTTTGTATGTATTCAAAAACAGACAAACTTACGTGCGCGCAACGAGACTTTGCTATAACGACGATTTAAACTATCTAATTTTAAAATTAACCTTATCCTTTACTTTTATGCATGAATTATCGTCGAGAAAACATCATTTTTTGACACGATTTTTTCAAACAAAACGAAGCGCGTATTCGAAAGTTCGGAAGAATCGTATTCTCACTCGAATATTCATCTTTGAAGCGATTTCGTTCGTCAAAATCGTTAAAAAATTATATCTGTATTTATCGTTGGCGTAAACCAACATAAAACAACGAGCGATGGACTGTCAACAAAAACGGACCTTTGAACGAATCGGATGGTTATTCCCTCTTTCTAAAAGCAGAAACTTCAAAATCAATACTTTCCTCGTACTAACATCGGAAATAATATACATTTATATGAAAAATAATCGTACGCGGGCGCACGAACATTTTCCTTACAAATATATTTTCACGTTTACGAGCTTTATTTCTACAGATATCAAATCGAAATGATTAATTTTCACAGTTTGATGCAGCACGATATCCGTTTAGATAGTTTTTAATTTCGTATATCATATTTTTAACGTTTCCATATTATTATACAAACAGATCGAAACAACAAACACGTGGGGAAGCCATTGTACAGATGACGTAACGCGTACGCGGGACGGTCCATAGCTTTCTTCCTGCCGCTTAATCCGCCATTCGGAATTAGTTCGTGGCACGCGTCGCAACCGAGCTTCGTCCTCTCGTTGATTGCAGTTAATTAGAATATTTTATTTAACGTACGCTCTAATTTTATATATCGATCGAACGTCGAAAACGCGATTTTCACGGGTGAATTTATCAACATCGATCACGCTCAACTACGAAATATATTCTACTGCGTTCCTTAACCTAACAACCATACAAGCCATCGTTATTTTCGATGATAGAATGCGAGAGGTACGACGTCTGGATTTTCGTCATCAATTTTACTTATTTACAATAATAAATGATGTTCGACATATAACGACGACTGGTAAGCGTTAGTTGAAAAAGATTATTATTTATCGTCGCAATAATCACTACATGAACCTTTAGTTATACAGGCGTCAAATTGAAACGAATAATTTTTACAGTTTGGCGTAACAAGATATCCGTTTAGATAATTTTTAACTTCGTATATCATATTTTTAACGTTGCGATATTTTCATTCAAATAGATCGAAACAACAAGCACGTGGGGAAGCCATTGAAAAGATGACGTAACGCGTACGCGCGACGGTCCATAGCTTCCTTCCTGCCGCCTAATCCGCCATTCCAAATCGTTTCGTGGCACGCGTCGCAACAGAGCTTCGTCCGTTCGTTAATTGCAGTTAATTAGAATAGTTTATTCAACGTGTACCATTATTTTACATACCGATCGAACGTCGAAAAAGCGATATCCGCGGGTAAATTTATTAACATCGATCACGCTCGACTACGAAATATAACTTATTCTACCGCATTCCTTAACCTAACAACCATACAAGCCATCGTTACTTTTGATTATAGAATGGGAGAGGTACGACGTCTGGATTTTCGTCTTCAATTTTACTTATTTACAATGAGAAATGGTGTTGGACACACGACGACGAGTGGTAAGCATTAGTCGAAAAAGGTTCTTATTTATTATCGCTGTAATCCTTACTCGAACATTTTATCAAATCGTAACGATTAATTTTCATAATTTTATGTAGCAAGATATCCGTTTCGATAGTTTTTAACTTCGTATATCATATTTTTAACGTTTTGATATTTCTATACAAATAGATCGAAACAACAAGCACGCGGGGAAGCCATTGCAAAGCTGACGTAACGCGCATGCTCGACGATACAGCTTCCTTGTTGCCGCTTAATCCGCCATTCTGAATCAGTTCGTGGCACGTGTCCCAACCAAGCTTCGTCCTCTCGTTAATTGCAGGTAATCAAAATATTTTATTTAACGTGCACCATTATTTTATATACCGATCGAATGCCGAAAACGCGATTTTTCCGATAAAATTTGTTAACATCGGTCGCGCTCAACTGCGAATCGTAAATTGTACCGCGTTCCTTAACCTAACATAACCATATAAGCAATCGTTATTTACGATCGTACAACGGAAGAGCTACGACGTTCGCATTTTCCTCATCAATTTTACTTATTTACAATAATAAATGGTGTACGACACACAACGACGACTGGTAAGCGTTAGTTGAAAAAGATTATTTTTTATCGTCGCAATAGTCTCTACATGAACGTTTAGTTATACAGGCGTCAAATTGAAACGAATAATTTTTACAGTTTGGTGTAACAAGATATCCGTTTAGATAGTTTTTAATTTCGTATATCATATTTTTAACGTTTCGATATTCTCATACAAATAGATCGAAACAACAAACGCGGGGAAGCCATTGGAATGATGACGTAACGCGTACGCGCGACGGTCCATAGCTTCCTTCCTGCCGCTTAATCCGCCATTCTAAATTGTCTCGTGCCAAGCGTTGCACTCGAGCTTCGTCCTCTCGTTAATTAGAATTATTAGTTAATTAGAATATTTTATCTAACGTTCACTCAGATTTTATATAGCGACGAATACCAAAAATGCGATTTCCGCGAGTGAATTTATTAATAACGATCACGCTCAATTGCGAAATATAACTTATTCTACTGCGTTCCTTAACCTAACATAATCATCTAAGCCATCGTTCTTTCGATTATAGAATGGAAGAGGTACGATGTCCGGATTATCAATTTTACTTACGTACAATAAGAAGTGATATTCGAAACAGGACGACGAGTGGTGCGTAGTAGTTAAGAAATATTGCTATTGTCACTAATCTTTTCGGGAAAGTTTAGTTAATTCTATATTTACCTTTTCAGGACGTAAATTCTGTGAATTTGTTCGTGAGCGTTAACGATACAGTGTGCCCCGTGTTCCTAGAAAGAAGCAAGATGGATTCGGCTAGAGTTCAACAGAATAGACGTCTTCCATTTAAGTTTATACATTCATTCTTCGATTAAGCAGTGTTCTTTCAGCGAAACTTCTTTTAGTAATTTGCCGTCAGAGTATATTTTTTGTTCGATTGTACATTTTTTGGGAAGTGCGTTTTATATACGTGGAATAGTTGATAATTCGGAATTCATTCAAATTGATTAACGTTGATGTAACATTTCTTTAATTTTACATTAGTGGATTTTACATGGATTCTTTCAACCTTCATCGTCGTCATGTGATTAATAATCGACATCATCAGGATAGGGAGGAGTTGTGCACGGTCGTCACCGCGCAGTTGAATCTTTCTAGACGCAACCCACTTTTTATCGAGCACTTGTTTATGGTCGAGATTTGTCTCGTACCATTTTCTGTGCATTTACGCTGGTTGCTCTGCCTTCGTCCAGCATTATAAAATAACCGAGGACATTCTACTCTCCTCCTTATTTTTTAGACCTGCTTCAGATGTCGTTAATTGATCTCACGTCGAGGACGATCGATGGGAAAATCTATGTACGCGAACGCGCTTAATCTACATTATTTTAACGAGTCGACGTCCGTCTTGGAATATCACTGCGAAATAAAAATTGTAGACTTTTCGTCGATAGTACATGACAGAACGAATACTGCTTAAATCACGGAGTGGATGTATCATTCGACGGATCGTTTCCTGATTGCTGTAATGCGGTTGACAGTTCTTTAGCCGTAAGATATTTTTGAATTATTCATGCTTTTACTGCAGCTGTATTTCGTTTTGTATTCTGCAGTTTATTTTATTGTGGGTTTCTCAGAAAACCGATCTCTTAATTTCATTTTTTTTTTCTTTTTTCAACCATTAATAGTGCACACCTGCACTCTACTTAGATATGATCTTAGAAGAAATTCTACAAGATATTGTATAGAAATGATCTAGGAGAAATATGTAATTGCATGCAGGCTTATGTACATTTTCCTTAAAAATATAGTTTTCACGCTTAGGAGCTTTATTTTGAGAGATATTAAATTGAAACGATTAATTTTCATAGTATGGAGTAGTCGGATATCAATTTAGATAGTTTTTAAATTCGTATATCATATTTTTAATGTTCCGATATTTTCGTACAAATAGATCGAAATGTTACAAGCATGTGGGGAAGCCATTGCAAAGGTGACGTAATGCGCAAGCGCAGCGGTCCACAGCCTCCTTGCTGCCTCAGAATCCACCATTTTGAATAATGATTGGCACGTGTTATGACCAAGCTTTTTTCTTGCAGGTAATTAGAATATTTTATCTAACGTACGCTCTAATTTTATGTACCGATCGAATGTCGAAAACGCGATTTCCACAAGTGAATTTATTAACATCGATTACGTTCAATTGCGAAATATAACTTATTCTACTGCGTTCCTTAACCTAACATAATCATCTAAGCCCCATCGTTCTCTCGATTATAGGATGGAAGAGGTACGATGTTCGGATTATCAATTTTACTTACGTACAATAAGAAGTGATATTCGATACAGGACGACGAGTGATGCGCAATAGTTAAAAAATATTGCTATTGTCACTGTAATCTTTTTGGGAACGTTTAGTTAATTCTATATTTACCTTTTCAGGGCGTAGATTCTGTAAATTTGTTCGTTAGCGTTAACAACACAGTGTGGCCCATGTTCCTAGAAAGAAGCAAGATTGATTTGGCTAGAGTTCAACAAAGTAGACGTCTTCCGTTTAAGTTTATACATTCATTCTTCGATTAAGCAGTGTTCTTTCAGCGAAACTTCTTTTAGTAATTTGCCGTCAGAGTATATTTTTTGTTCGATTGTACATTTTTTGGGAAGTGCGTTTTATATACGTGGAATAGTTGATAATTCGGAATTCATTCAAATTGATTAATGTTGATGTAACATTATTTCTTTAATTTTACATTAGTGGATTTTATATGGATTCTTTCAACCTTCATCGTCGTCATGTGATTAATAATCGACATCATCAGGATAGGGAGGAGTTGTGCACGGTCGTCACCGCGCAGTTGAATCTTTCTAGACGCAACCCACTTTTTATCGAGCACTTGTTTATGGTCGAGATTTGTCTCGTACCATTTTCTGTGCATTTACGCTGGTTGCTCTGCCTTCGTCCAGCATTATAAAATAACCGAGGACATTCTACTCTCCTCCTTATTTTTTAGACCTGCTTCAGATGTCGTTAATTGATCTCACGTCGAGGACGATCGATGGGAAAATCTATGTACGCGAACGCGCTTAATCTACATTATTTTAACGAGTCGACGTCCGTCTTGGAATATCACTGCGAAATAAAAATTGTAGACTTTTCGTTGATAGTACATGACAGAACGAATACTGCTTAAATCACGGAGTGGATGTATCATTCGACGGATCGTTTCCTGATTGCTGTAATGCGGTTGACAGTTCTTTAGCCGTAAGATATTTTTGAATTATTCATGCTTTTACTGCAGCTGTATTTCGTTTTGTATTCTACAGTTTATTTTATTGTGGGTTTCTCAGAAAACCGATCTTCTTGATTTCATTCTTTTTTTTTTTCTTTTTTTCGACCATTAATAGTGCAGATCTGCGTTCTACTTAGATATGATCTTAGAAGAAATTCTACAAGATATTATATAGAAATGATCTAGGAGAAATATGTAATTGCATGCAGGCTTATGTACATTTTCCTTAAAAATATAGTTTTCACGCTTAGGAGCTTTATTTTGAGAGATATTAAATTGAAAAATTTATATCATATTTTTAATATTCCGATATTTTCGTACAAATGGATCGAAATGTTACAAGCACGTGGGGAAGCCATTGCAAAGGTGACGTAATGCGCAAGCGCGGCGGTCCACAGCCCCCTTACTGCCTCAGAATCCTCGTTGATTGCAGGTAATTAGAATATTTTATTTAACGTACACTCCTATGTTATATACCGCTAGAATATCGAAAACAATTTTCGCTGGTAAATTTATTAACATCGATCACGCTCAATTACGAAATATAACATATTTTACTACGTTCCTTAACGTAACATAACCATCTAAGTCATCGTTACTTTCAATTATAGAATGGAAGAGGTAGGACGTCCAGATTTTCGTCATCAATTTTACTTATTTACAATAATAAATGGTGTTCGACACACAACAACGACTGGTAAGCGTTAGTTGAAAAAAATAGTTATTTATTGTCACTATAATATTTTCGAGAACGTTTACTTAATTCTATATCTACTTTTTCAGGATGTAGACGTGATTTCTTTCGTTATTGTTGACATTACATCGTGGCTAGTTTTCTTAAAAATAAGCAAGATGAATTTAGTTACATTCGAACAGAATTGACATCTTGACAGTACGAACGCTACTTAAATCGTGGAAGGAAGCGTTCCTTGATCTAACAACCAGCTAAGGAATCATTATTTTCGATGATAGAAAGAAAGAAGTATAAAGTTCAAAATTTTCGTCATCAGTTTTACTTATCTATGATAAGCAATGGTATTGGACACAGGACGACAACTGATAAGCAATAGTTGACATATATTATTATTTATTTTCACGTTACCCTTTACGATAACGTTTAGCTAATTCTACATTTATTTTTTCAGGTTATAGGCATTGCGATTTCGTCCGTTATTGTTAACAATGCATCGTGGCCCGTGTTCCTTGAAATAAGCATGGTGAATTTAGTTACAGTCGAACAGAATTGACATCTGTTTACACATTCATTCTTCGATTAAACAGTGTTCTGTTAACGATACTTTTACATCCGAGTATATTTTTCTTCCGATTACATTTTTCATTTAATATACATCGAGTAGCTGATAATTCAAAGTTTATTCAAGTTGGATAACGTTATCGTAACTTCATTCCTTTAATCGATGAAAAAATCTATTTAAGCGAACGCGTCTTAAATAACACTATTTCAACGAATCATATGGTCTCTCTTGAAATATCGCTGCGAAATAGAAACGATAGGCTTTTCGTCGATAGTATACGACAGAACGAACACTGTTTAAATCGAAATATATGTGTTAATTGGGTCGTGGATTCCCGGATAGCAGTTCCTAAGTATCACGCTCGTTAGAGCAAGATGGTTCTTTATTCTCTTGTCTGATGAGGAATACTTAACATTTTGATATTTTTATTATAACACTATTTTTATTAACTTTGTTAATTTTTTTTTTTTTTTTTTTTTCTTTTAGGAAGCCTATGTTGTAATTTCGTTCTACTGTTTGGATACGGATAAAAGAACAATTCAACGCTCTAGTTGGAAATGGTCTTTGTAAAATTGCGACTCATGGTTAGCATTGTTTAATGATATTTTAGTATTTTTTATCGCCATGTACTTTATTATAGGTTTCAATACTGCATTTTTATTATTTTCCTAAAATAGGAAAGCCTCCTTCCTCTAGGATCTATCATGAATATGAAGATGAGAAAGGAAAGGAAAGGAGCCAGGAAGATGCGATGGAAGCAATAACGAAGGATGGAATCTTGAAGAATCTTCCATTGGATTAAAATCAGCAGGAAAACAACGCTTCCTTCATTTTACCGAACCGAAAGAAGACTCGCCTCTCCTTCGTGCGTATTGCTTCTTTAAATCTGCTTAAGCTCCAACGTTCTACGTAATTCTCGGCGATATTGCGCACCCCTAAGCGTTTCTGCATGACACCCTAAGCGATCCTGCGATACCCTGAGCGTTTCTGCGATACCCTGAGCGTTTCTGCGACACCCTGAGCGTTTCTGCGACACCCTGAGCGTTTCTGCGACACCCTGAGCGTTTCTGCGATACACCCTGAGCGTTTCTGCGATACCCTGAGCGTTTCTGCGATACCCTGAGCGTTTCTGCGACACCCTGAGGGTTTCTGCGACACCCTGAGCGTTTCTGCGACACCCCGAGCGTTTCTGCGACACCCCGAGCGTTTCTGCGACACCCCGAGCGTTTCTGCGACACCCCGAGCGTTTCTGCGACACCCCGAGCGTTTCTGCGACACCCCGAGCGTTTCTGCGACACCCCGAGCGTTTCTGCGACACCCCGAGCGTTTCTGCGACATCCCGAGCGTTTCTGCGACACTACCTTGAGCGTACCTTGGATACCCTAAGCGATCTTGCATGATACCCTGAGCGTTTCTGCGACACCCTCAGCGTACCTGCGCAATCCCTAACGTCGTATTCTGTTCAATTCTCAGCGTTTTGCGTAACCACCAGCATTTCAAACGATTCCCCTGCTTTAGTCTTGCGCATAATTGCGATGTTTTACGAAAAATTACAAGATAGAAACAAATTTGTTAGAATCATTGTTATAATATTGTTGGAGTTTATAGAGCGTTGAAAAAATGAAACTTCAATTGGAAGGTAGTACATCAGTTGATTTTTTCTTTCCGGAATGTTAACATAAAATTGTTTTATACTTCACAAGATATTACGTGCGGTGCAACGTTTAAGCGGTTGTATTATTGTTTAAATCTTATTTTATATCGACCAATCGTATATTATAGATTCTTTAAATAATTGTAAAGTGATAGAAAGCATACATAAACTTGGGTGCGTTAAGAAAACTATTATTTAAGTATAATTTTATATCGAACAAACGTATATTGTAAACCGTTTAAATAATTGTATAGTGATAAGAAGCGTATATAAACAATGGTGCGTTGAGAAAAATATTTAAATATAATTTTAACTCGAGTAAACGTATAGTATAGAATGTTCAAATAATTAGTTAAACTAATAGAAAGTATACATAAATTCTGATGCGTTGAGAGAATTATCGTTTAATTATAATTTTATACCGAACAAACGTATATTGTAAAATTGTTTAAATAATTGTAAAGTGATAGAAAGCATACATAAATTTGATGCATTAAGAGAATTTTAGACCACCGTTGGGCGTATCGAAAACCGTCGTCCAGTATTTATCCGTAACAACAAACATCTTTTTAGACAATTCTTAGGATATCGCGTGACCCCAGCTTCGCGAATAATTGAAATGCTCATATACTAAAAAAGAAAAAATATTATTTTTATCATTGTAATAAGAAAGCGTCGAAAAAAAGGAAGGCAGTATGTAAGCAGATTTCTGTTCTGCGAAACGTTCGATTAAAATTATTTTCTACGTACTACGAGCGGTATAAAGCTTGAGCGGCGGGGTTGTATTCTGTAAATATTAGTTTGATACTACCGAGCGTACATATGTAGCGTACATTGCTTAAATGATTGTAAAACGACAAAAAATAAAAATGATCTAGGTTTAGCGCGGTTCAACGCGGTCCAACGCGTGTACCGGAAATTTTAGGGCATGGTAGAGCGTTTCAACTACCGTGAATCCATTCGTGCGTAATTAAGCGTGTTGCGTAATTCCGAACAGATTGGCGTAACCCTTAGAAATATTGCGTAAACCCCTAACCCTTATTTAGGTAAATTTTCTGGCTCTGCCAGACGCAACGCAGCGATTTCGCCCACTACGTGGTTTGGCGTAAGTATCCATTTGGCAAGGTATGGTTTTTTTTTTACACGTAAGTCCTATCGATTTTTCGCAACGTCCGACGTGGACACCCAGAGTTTTGTCTTTTTCAGGTTATCTGCAACCTCGGAGTTATTCATTTACCTACATACTATCGAGGTTACTGAAGCGATGGTATTTTTTTTGCATAATGTTAAGGGCATTGCGTCGTTTTGAACGAATGCGCGTAATCAGTAGTTTCTTTTTTTTTTTGTATGAAGCCCACCGTATCTATATAATCCTTACAAATTTTGTGTAAACCTTTGCGTGTATTCAGCCGAACTTCTGTGGTCTAACTTCGGTGTAATCCAGACGCGACCCAACGATTTGCAGTAAGTATTTTTCTCACTTAAATGCCTTTATGTTCGTTCCGTAATTCTACGCGTGTTGCGTAAATTGCATAGTATCTGCAACCCGCAGCTCATTTTCCTAGGTACCAGCGAAGTTATTTAAACTGCGGCATTTTTTTTCATAGTTCGGGATATTTTCGTTTTATCCGAAGAATCCGCGTTTTTATATAGCCTAACGTCTCTGTGTAAACCGTGGCGTGTATTTAGCTTCATTTTAGCGTGTCTACTTAACTCTAACGTTTCCACATTATCACTTAGTTATCGACCGTATTTTTTTTTTTTAACGTGATCTCTATTCGTCGCGTAATTCTTCGCGTATATAGTAATTTGGAGGGTATTTAGAGCCCTAGCTTATTTTCCATGATACTTGATGGGTTACTTACCAGACAGAATATTTGCATAGTCCCAGGGGTACTTCCGATGAATCGTTGCAATGTCCAACTTCTTTACAACGCCAAGCGATTTTGCGAAACCTTTGCACGATTTGAAAGCCCTAGTGTAACGTAACGTAGCGTAACGTATTTTTACATAACGATCCCGAGATTTGTCGAAAGTACTTCTTTTTTCTTTTTTCATAATGGTTGTCGGAGGTTTTTCTTTTTGACATTCTTAACAGCTGCGTTATTCGTAGAATACTCTAAGCAGCTTATTTTCGTAGATACTAGCTAGGTTATTGAAACGACAGCATTTTTTCTTTTTTTCTTTTTTATAATTCGTAGGGCACTCGTTAGATCCGACGAATCTGCGTAAATACTAGGATTTTACTCGTAGATGACCGTGTACTTTCATGTGTATCTGCAACTATCAGCTTATTAATCGAAGATATTACCGAGGTTATATGATCGACTGTATTTATTTTGCGTAATCTGTGGGGCACTCGCGTTATTTCCGAAGAATCTGCGTAAATACTAGGGTTTTCAGGAAATGCAGCGTTTCTGTGTAATCCTTGTAGATTTGGCGTCGGTAATAGGGCGTATTTAGGTAGCCTCCGAGAGTGCGGCGTAATCCGATTGTTTCCGCGTTACCACCCTGTGATTTCGCGTAAGTACTTGCATTTATACGTAATACTTGTGTAAATTCCTGTCGGTTTTCGATAACTCGTGGATGACCGTGTAGTTCCCGTGTATTTAAAACTGTCGGCTTATTAATCGAAGATATTACCGAGGTTATATGATCGACTGAATTTTTTTTTGCATAATCTGTGGGGCACTCGCGTTATTTCCGACGAATCTGCGTAAATACTAGGGTTTTCAGGAAATGCAGCGTTTCTGTGTAATCCTTGTAGATTTGGCGTCGGTAATAGGGCGTATTTAGGTGGCCTCCGAGAATGCGGCGTAATCCGATTGTTTCCGCGTTACCACCCTGTGATTTCGCGTAAGTACTTGCATTTATACGTAACACTTGTGTAAATTCCTGTCGGTTTTTCGATAACTCGTAGATGACCGTGTAGTTCCCGTGTATTTACAACTGTCGGCTTATTAATCGAAGATATTACCGAGGTTATGTGATCGACTGCATTTTTTTTTTTGCATAATCCGCGGGGCACTCGTTATATCCGACGAATTTGCGTAACTACTAGCATTTTCATAAAGTCCGGCATTTCTGCGTAACCTACAGATTTTACAAAAATCTAAGTACGCAATCTACAGCGTGGGACATAACCCCACTGTTTTCGCTTTACCATCCGGTGATTAGAAGTATTTGTCCGTTTTCTTTTTAGGTAATCCCTCGGTTTTTCAATAGTTCCTAACGTACCGACGTAGTTCCTAGGTTTATCAGCAATACCCAGGTTATTTTCTTAGATACTAGCGAGGTTACTTAAACGACATTTTTGGCCTCCGAGCTTTCTCCGTAATCTCATTTTTTTCCAGGATATCTGTAATGATCAGCTTATTAATTCTAGATATTAACGAGGTTATTTAGTCGATAGCATTTTTGAATAGTCCCTGAGGCGGTTGCATTATTTACGTAGACTATACGAACTACCAGCATCTTTATAAAGCTCATCGTTTCTGGGTAACCCTTACAGATTTTGGCTTATCCGACTGGCGATTTGAAGTAAGTATTTGTGCTTTATTTTTTATTTTTATGTAATATCTGTCTTCAATAATTACTAATATACCGACGTAATTTCTAGGTTATCCGTAGTACCCATCTTATTTCCCTAGATTCTAGAGAGGTTACTTAAACGACAACATCGTTGCATAATCCCAGGGGCATATTCGTTATTTCCTACGAATCAAGTAACGACCAGCGTCTTCATAAAGTGCAGCATTTCTGTATATCCTCATAGATTTGTCGTCAATCCTAGAACATATTTAGGTGGCCTCCGAGCGTCAGGCGTAACGTCATAGTGTCCGCATAAGCGAATAAATTTGTTTCTACCTAATGCTTGTCAAAATGCTTGTCGATTTTGCATAATTCCTAAATGTCCGTGTAATTTCCACGGTATCTTCATCCACCAACTTACTAATCCTAGATATTAACGTAGTTATTTAATAAACAGCAATTAGCATAGTCCGTGGGGCGTTTGCGTTATTATCGAAAAATCGGCGTAACCACCAGCATTTCCATAAAGCTCGTTTCTATGTAACCCTTACAAATTTTGCAAAAATTCTAGTACGTATTATGGTGGTTTAGAGTGGTTCGACGTAATTCCACAGTAATCGCATAAAAACCATCCAGTGATATGAAGTAATTATTTTTCTTATGCTCCTCTCTCTTAGGTAATCGATTGGTTTTTCCTGTTTATCTGTAATGCCCAGCTTATTTTTCTAAATATTACGTAGAATCGATAAATGACAACATATTTGCATAATCCCAGGGGCACCGCCATATGGGTGTGAACGTAAGTGTGTACGTACGAATGAGAGCGTAGAGTGCCTCTACCGGCCATTTTCTAAAACAGGTAGCAGGCCTCCGTAATTTCCGTGTAATCACTCTCAGACTGATTTTAGTGTCTAATATTTGTTTCATTTTATTGTATACTATTTGCCTGATTTTATTGTATAATATTTGTCTCATTTTAATATATACTATTTGTTTAATTTTATTGCATGATATTTGTGTGATTTTATTATATAATATTAAACAGAGGAGAAACTATAAGTAGACATCAGAATTTGAATGTTTGTGATTGATCATTTATACGACGCCTTTGAATAATCGTCTAAAAAGAAAACGGTTACATCAAGCTTGCGTCTTTATTGAATAAGAGACACGACTGAGCTTCGATGACATTCCGCCTGCAGTACGTCTGATTTGCGTTCAGTATTCTATCAGACTTCCTTCTGTTTCATGTTAAATTATGCGGCATAAGCTGTGGAAAGATTGTAAAAGAGACGTATAAGAACTGTATGAGAGTTGTGCAAAAGTTGTGTGAGATGTGCAAAATGTGTGTAAAAGTTGTGTGAGACTTACGTAAAAGGTGCGTAAAACTTGTGAGAAAATTCTGTAAAAGTTGTAGAAAAAGTATTGTCTGAAGGTTGTGTCTGAGGTTGTGTCTGAGGTTGTGTCTGAAGGTTGTGTTTGAAGGTTGGGTCTGAGGTTGTGTCTGCAGGTTGTGTCTGAAGGTAGTGTCTGAAGGTTGGGTCTGAGGTTGGGTCTGAAGGTTGTGTCCGAAGGTTGCGTCCGAAGGTTGGGTCTGAGGTTGTGTCTGCAGGTTGTGTCTGAAGGTAGTGTCTGAAGGTTGTGTCCGAGGTTGCGTCTGAAGGTTGTGTCCGAAGGTTGCGTCCGAAGGTTGTGTCCGAGGTTGCGTCTGAAGGTTGCGTCCGAAGGTTGCGTCCGAAGGTTGTGTCCGAGGTTGCGTCTGAAGGTTGTGTCTGAAGGTTGTGTCTGAAGGTTGTGTCCGAGGTTGCGTCTGAAGGTTGTGTCTGAAGGTTGTGTCCGAGGTTGTGTCTAAAGGTTGTGTCTGAAAGTTGTGTCTGAAGGTTGTGTCCGAGGTTGTGTCCGAAGTTGTGTCTGAAGGTTGTGTCCGAGGTTGTGTCTGAAGGTTGTGTCCGGGGTTGTGTCTGAAGGTTGTGTCCGGGGTTGTGTCTGAAGGTTGTGACTGAACGTTTTCTCTGCAGATTGGGTTGCGTCTGGGTTGCGTCTGGGTCGCGTCTGGGTTGCGTCTGGGTTGCGTCTGGGTTGCGTCTGGGTTGCGTCTGGGTTGCGTCTGGGTTGCGTCTGGGTTGCGTCTGGGTTGCGTCTGGGTTGCGTCTGGGTTGCGTCTGGGTTGCGTCTGGGTTGCGTCTGGGTTGCGTCTGGGTTGCGTCTGGGTTGCGTCTGGGTTGCGTCTGGGTTGCGTCTGGGTTGCGTCTGGGTTGCGTCTGGGTTGCGTCTGGGTTGCGTCTGGGTTGCGTCTGGGTTGCGTCTGGGTTGCGTCTGGGTTGCGTCTGGGTTGCGTCTGGGTTGCGTCTGGGTTGCGTCTGGGTTGCGTCTGGGTTGCGTCTGGGTTGCGTCTGGGTTGCGTCTGGGTTGCGTCTGGGTTGCGTCTGGGTTGCGTCTGGGTTGCGTCTGGGTTGCGTCTGGGTTGCGTCTGGGTTGCGTCTGGGTTGCGTCTGGGTTGCGTCTGGGTTGCGTCTGGGTTGCGTCTGGGTTGCGTCTGGGTTGCGTCTGGGTTGCGTCTGGGTTGCGTCTGGGTTGCGTCTGGGTTGCGTCTGGGTTGCGTCTGGGTTGCGTCTGGGTTGCGTCTGGGTTGCGTCTGGGTTGCGTCTGGGTTGCGTCTGGGTTGCGTCTGGGTTGCGTCTGGGTTGCGTCTGGGTTGCGTCTGGGTTGCGTCTGGGTTGCGTCTGGGTTGCGTCTGGGTTGCGTCTGGGTTGCGTCTGGGTTGCGTCTGGGTTGCGTCTGGGTTGCGTCTGGGTTGCGTCTGGGTTGCGTCTGGGTTGCGTCTGGGTTGCGTCTGGGTTGCGTCTGGGTTGCGTCTGGGTTGCGTCTGGGTTGCGTCTGGGTTGCGTCTGGGTTGCGTCTGGGTTGCGTCTGGGTTGCGTCTGGGTTGCGTCTGGGTTGCGTCTGGGTTGCGTCTGGGTTGCGTCTGGGTTGCGTCTGGGTTGCGTCTGGGTTGCGTCTGGGTTGCGTCTGGGTTGCGTCTGGGTTGCGTCTGGGTTGCGTCTGGGTTGCGTCTGGGTTGCGTCTGGGTTGCGTCTGGGTTGCGTCTGGGTTGCGTCTGGGTTGCGTCTGGGTTGCGTCTGGGTTGCGTCTGGGTTGCGTCTGGGTTGCGTCTGGGTTGCGTCTGGGTTGCGTCTGGGTTGCGTCTGGGTTGCGTCTGGGTTGCGTCTGGGTTGCGTCTGGGTTGCGTCTGGGTTGCGTCTGGGTTGCGTCTGGGTTGCGTCTGGGTTGCGTCTGGGTTGCGTCTGGGTTGCGTCTGGGTTGCGTCTGGGTTGCGTCTGGGTTGCGTCTGGGTTGCGTCTGGGTTGCGTCTGGGTTGCGTCTGGGTTGCGTCTGGGTTGCGTCTGGGTTGCGTCTGGGTTGCGTCTGGGTTGCGTCTGGGTTGCGTCTGGGTTGCGTCTGGGTTGCGTCTGGGTTGCGTCTGGGTTGCGTCTGGGTTGCGTCTGGGTTGCGTCTGGGTTGCGTCTGGGTTGCGTCTGGGTTGCGTCTGGGTTGCGTCTGGGTTGCGTCTGGGTTGCGTCTGGGTTGCGTCTGGGTTGCGTCTGGGTTGCGTCTGGGTTGCGTCTGGGTTGCGTCTGGGTTGCGTCTGGGTTGCGTCTGGGTTGCGTCTGGGTTGCGTCTGGGTTGCGTCTGGGTTGCGTCTGGGTTGCGTCTGGGTTGCGTCTGGGTTGCGTCTGGGTTGCGTCTGGGTTGCGTCTGGGTTGCGTCTGGGTTGCGTCTGGGTTGCGTCTGGGTTGCGTCTGGGTTGCGTCTGGGTTGCGTCTGGGTTGCGTCTGGGTTGCGTCTGGGTTGCGTCTGGGTTGCGTCTGGGTTGCGTCTGGGTTGCGTCTGGGTTGCGTCTGGGTTGCGTCTGGGTTGCGTCTGGGTTGCGTCTGGGTTGCGTCTGGGTTGCGTCTGGGTTGCGTCTGGGTTGCGTCTGGGTTGCGTCTGGGTTGCGTCTGGGTTGCGTCTGGGTTGCGTCTGGGTTGCGTCTGGGTTGCGTCTGGGTTGCGTCTGGGTTGCGTCTGGGTTGCGTCTGGGTTGCGTCTGGGTTGCGTCTGGGTTGCGTCTGGGTTGCGTCTGGGTTGCGTCTGGGTTGCGTCTGGGTTGCGTCTGGGTTGCGTCTGGGTTGCGTCTGGGTTGCGTCTGGGTTGCGTCTGGGTTGCGTCTGGGTTGCGTCTGGGTTGCGTCTGGGTTGCGTCTGGGTTGCGTCTGGGTTGCGTCTGGGTTGCGTCTGGGTTGCGTCTGGGTTGCGTCTGGGTTGCGTCTGGGTTGCGTCTGGGTTGCGTCTGGGTTGCGTCTGGGTTGCGTCTGGGTTGCGTCTGGGTTGCGTCTGGGTTGCGTCTGGGTTGCGTCTGGGTTGCGTCTGGGTTGCGTCTGGGTTGCGTCTGGGTTGCGTCTGGGTTGCGTCTGGGTTGCGTCTGGGTTGCGTCTGGGTTGCGTCTGGGTTGCGTCTGGGTTGCGTCTGGGTTGCGTCTGGGTTGCGTCTGGGTTGCGTCTGGGTTGCGTCTGGGTTGCGTCTGGGTTGCGTCTGGGTTGCGTCTGGGTTGCGTCTGGGTTGCGTCTGGGTTGCGTCTGGGTTGCGTCTGGGTTGCGTCTGGGTTGCGTCTGGGTTGCGTCTGGGTTGCGTCTGGGTTGCGTCTGGGTTGCGTCTGGGTTGCGTCTGGGTTGCGTCTGGGTTGCGTCTGGGTTGCGTCTGGGTTGCGTCTGGGTTGCGTCTGGGTTGCGTCTGGGTTGCGTCTGGGTTGCGTCTGGGTTGCGTCTGGGTTGCGTCTGGGTTGCGTCTGGGTTGCGTCTGGGTTGCGTCTGGGTTGCGTCTGGGTTGCGTCTGGGTTGCGTCTGGGTTGCGTCTGGGTTGCGTCTGGGTTGCGTCTGGGTTGCGTCTGGGTTGCGTCTGGGTTGCGTCTGGGTTGCGTCTGGGTTGCGTCTGGGTTGCGTCTGGGTTGCGTCTGGGTTGCGTCTGGGTTGCGTCTGGGTTGCGTCTGGGTTGCGTCTGGGTTGCGTCTGGGTTGCGTCTGGGTTGCGTCTGGGTTGCGTCTGGGTTGCGTCTGGGTTGCGTCTGGGTTGCGTCTGGGTTGCGTCTGGGTTGCGTCTGGGTTGCGTCTGGGTTGCGTCTGGGTTGCGTCTGGGTTGCGTCTGGGTTGCGTCTGGGTTGCGTCTGGGTTGCGTCTGGGTTGCGTCTGGGTTGCGTCTGGGTTGCGTCTGGGTTGCGTCTGGGTTGCGTCTGGGTTGCGTCTGGGTTGCGTCTGGGTTGCGTCTGGGTTGCGTCTGGGTTGCGTCTGGGTTGCGTCTGGGTTGCGTCTGGGTTGCGTCTGGGTTGCGTCTGGGTTGCGTCTGGGTTGCGTCTGGGTTGCGTCTGGGTTGCGTCTGGGTTGCGTCTGGGTTGCGTCTGGGTTGCGTCTGGGTTGCGTCTGGGTTGCGTCTGGGTTGCGTCTGGGTTGCGTCTGGGTTGCGTCTGGGTTGCGTCTGGGTTGCGTCTGGGTTGCGTCTGGGTTGCGTCTGGGTTGCGTCTGGGTTGCGTCTGGGTTGCGTCTGGGTTGCGTCTGGGTTGCGTCTGGGTTGCGTCTGGGTTGCGTCTGGGTTGCGTCTGGGTTGCGTCTGGGTTGCGTCTGGGTTGCGTCTGGGTTGCGTCTGGGTTGCGTCTGGGTTGCGTCTGGGTTGCGTCTGGGTTGCGTCTGGGTTGCGTCTGGGTTGCGTCTGGGTTGCGTCTGGGTTGCGTCTGGGTTGCGTCTGGGTTGCGTCTGGGTTGCGTCTGGGTTGCGTCTGGGTTGCGTCTGGGTTGCGTCTGGGTTGCGTCTGGGTTGCGT